>NC_142649.1:60394090-60697121 GCF_055504915.1 Nelumbo nucifera
AAATTGTGTAGATTGGACCAATCCACACTCATAGTGGCGTTCTATAGGCATGGTGTGGATCAATTCACACCATACTTTTTGATTCCATGTATTTCATATACATTTATGAATGATGTACACCAACATTTTAAAAAATGACTCGGAAATGGAACTGTTTTGGCCACCGTTTCCGGATCGACGGTCCGATTCGAACGGATGGCCCGTTCTAACAAACAAATTAAAAATAAAAACGGTAAAAAATCGTTGAACTGGTCAATGGTTTGACTACTTGGGTCAACAAGTTGTTGACTTTTTCAACAATCTTTGGCCAAAAACCGGGTTTGGGGTAAAACGGAACCGCTTGCTTGGACGGTTCCCAGGTTGAACGATTTGACCGTCCGGGTCAATGACGATTCGAAAACCTTGATCTACACAGTTAATCATAAATATCTAATTTTTTCATTTTATATGATAAATATATTGAAAAATGCATCAATAAATTAATATTAACCAATAAATATTAATTTTTTTATAAAAACAATAGTAAAATAATTAAAAATTTTAAAAATATATTTTAAATATAATTTTATTGATAAAACAATAAAATTAAAAAAAATAAGTAAAAGAATTAATATTTTATTGACAAAAATATTAAAATGTGAAACAAACAATAGGGTAGCCTTTCAAGGAGAGTGTGAAGTAGGGGATAAAAAATCAAGTATGGATGGTCCCCAACCACGAGATTTTATTGTGGATGAGAAATTGGGGTGTGGACGGGACCGGTCCTATCCACACTCAGCCGAACACAACCAAATCCCGTGGACGGGACTGAAATGGTCCTGTACACGAGATTCATGCGATTCCGAACACCGCCTACATTACCCCTATCAGTGATGGAAATAATTTTTCTCAACAGGTAGAATGATTAAATATAAGGCTCCGTTCGCTGTTTGATAAGTTACCTAGGTAAATGCACTAATAACCCGGGTATATGTTTCCTGGGAAAGACTTACCTGGGTAAGTGTATTTACCCATGGTCATTTATTTTCCATGTAAATAAGGCAATGACCATTTTAGCCATAAAAATCCATTATTAAAAGGGGCATTTTTGTCCCATAAACATGTCTACTCCTTTATGATGGCTTAAAATTGGTTGATCGCTAAATTTTTCTACATTAGATTTAATATATTTGAGATAACAACTTGTAAAAATCATAACTTTTAGTCCAAAGTCCAAATGAGGAATTCTACCTATCGTTTTGAAGATCTCGTTAAGAATTATAACTTAGAACAAAAAACCGGACAAAAAAGTTTCTATGAGGCCAATTTCCAATGGCCTAAAGTTGTTGATTTTATTATGCCATAATCTAAAATTTATCCTCACACTCTACCATGCATTAGCTACAAGTTACAATTCAGATTGTAAAATGTGAATTCCTTGGGTACTAGACACCCAAAAAGGCTATTGTTGCTCACAATTTTCCAATGGGGTTACATGTTCTTCTCTCCACATGTTCAATTTGATAAAACTTGCTTTCCATTCTCTAAAGCTACTACTCATCAACCGATCACTTTGCTTGGCCCACCATTGCTGGTCTCATCTCCTTTTAATTACCCAATAAGTGCCACAACACCAATAGTTGCACTTGTTCTTTCTGAAGCATCGGATTATCTTTTACTTCAGGCCTTCTCTGATGTCGATTAGACTGGTTGTCCAGATGAGCGTAAGCCATAAAGGGCTTTCTATGTATTTCTTGGGCCTCCCGCAAGCAAAAACACCGTGTCTCAGTCCAGCACCAAGTCAGAGTATAGGAGCAGGACCATTGCTTGTGTCGCCTCTGAAGTACTTTGCCTATGCTCTCTTCTTCTTGAACTTGGTTTTGCCCCCACTCTTCCATTCTTGGATGAAACATATTGCCATTGACTTTCATTTTGTTCATGAACTGGTTACCAATAGAACTCTTCACATCAGCTTCATTTTCTCTAGAGATCAGCTAGTTGATGCATTAACCAAGCCACAGAGGGACTACCTCATTTTTCTCTTCTCTACAACAAGTTGTGATTATGGTTGCTCACCATTCACTTGAGGAGGTGTTAAGGATAAAGACTTTGAGACCACGTCGTCAGGGCCTCAACAACATGATACACCTCCAATCTAGAAACAACTCTTAGGCTGTATTTCGAAATGATGAAAATGAAGTGTAAATCCCGGTTCAGGGTAAATTTACACTCTGGTTCACTTTTGCTTGTATTTGGTAATATTATATTTATGCATTGACAAATGATAGACCAATGCATATGCTTTATTGGAATTCATGTTTACATCCATTATAACTAAAAAGCCTGTTTGGTAAGAAGGTAAATTTATCAGTGCAAAACTAACCCAATTTTATAATTTATATAAATCGTTTTATTCTCTACATATTTGCATTGTTTTCAAACACAGCCTAAGGAATCATTGAATGTAAACGGCACATTTCAATGAATCCTTTACTGACATGAAGGACTAAGTACTGTGGAACAATTTGTGAAGTGAATTAGGATTTATAAACAAAGACTAGGTAGTATAATTTAGAAACACTAGATTTTCTTCTTTAACAACTTAAAAATGATTGGTTCTAGTTTTAAAATTGTAAGATTTTAAGACTTGGATTGGAGAGATTATGTGATTATGAAGTCAGAGATAACTTTAGGAAACGTTGTGGGGGTGTAGCTCATATGGTAGAGCGCTCGCTTCGCATGCGAGAGGCACGGGGTTCGATTCCCCGCACCTCCAATTTTATTTTCCTTGAAATTTAATGACTTACAAACAAAAACCAAGTGACCAGCCCGACTCCGACACCCAATCAATCAAGCAGAAGAGATAACCCGCCATGCCGGCCCTAAATCAAACTGAACTAAAAAATCTAGGCTCTGTTTGGTACGACTTTCTGCGCGGTCTGCTAGCTATTTATAAGCCTGGCAGACCATAATTCGGTCTTTTCTCATTTGATTCGCGGTAGATTTAGCTGCCAAAAGTTGATGATGCACGGAAAAGATGCAACAAACCTAAAACAGGCGATTTTGAAAAGCTTCAAATGAAGCTTGCTTTTTTTTTTTTTTTTTCATTTGTCTTTGTGTAGAAAAATGTACGGAAAGACATGTCTTAACCAAACGAGCTTCAGGCTGCTCAGATCTTAATGCAAAAGCTCAATGCATCTTTTGACTATCAGAGCTACCAAAAGATTTTCCCAAAAAGATTTATCCAAATGACCCCCTAGTTAGTCTAGTTGATCCCAAAAACTTAATTGAACCGACTGACATACCACACGTGCTTTGTTTAAACGATTTCAAGCAATAGAGCTAGGAAACAAGTTGGGTGTACCTAATTTAAACCCGACCCGATTCAATCAAAGCTTTTGCACAGGTTGGGTTTGAGTTTTTGAAATTTATCACAAAAATACAATAAATATAAATTTTAGTATATATAAATATATAATAAATATAGACAGTTTAAAATTATTATTAATAAATATCAATTTTCTGAGAGCTATTTTCTAGAATTATTAATTGATATAAGTGAAATAATGTTTTTATTATTAGTATGTTAACAATTACAATTATTATTATATTTTTTTATATTTTTAATATTTATTAAAAACAGTTTTTTTGAAATTTATTACCTATTTTTGTTTATTTGAAAGCTTCAATACCTCGAAATTATTTAATCTATTTTTAATTATTTCAATAATATTTAAAAATTTTGAATTTATTTATATTTCATATTCTTATCATCAAATATTATTAAATCTATAATAATTATTTTGCGTTTCTGATAGAATTTTTAAGGTTATTACATAATTTATTTATTTTTAAATAATATTTAAAAATATGATTTAGTTAATAATTTTTTAATATTTAAAATTGCTTATTTACAATATTATTTATATATTTATTGAATTTCATAATCCATAAAATTATAAGTTATACTATTATTACATAATTCGTTATTAATTTTATAAAATATAAAATTAATATTAATTCAAATATTATGAAATCTATTATAATGATTTTCTACTTTTAATAAAATTTTTAAGTTTATTATGTAATTTCGTTTTTTTAACTATTTAAAATTTAGTTATGTTAAATATTTTTTTATTTAAAATAATCAGTTATTTAAATATTTAAATAAAATATAAAATATTTATATTTAATTTTTATTTATTATAAATTAAATAAACTTTATTTGTTTTAAATTTAAGAAACTTTATTTATTTCAAATTAAATAAATTTTATTTATTTTAAATTAAATAAATTTTATTTATTTTAAAATATTTCTGCTTTGGTTCAACAATTTCCCAACCCAAATAAGTTAAGTCAGTTTCGATTTGGGCATTTGTAAACCGACAAAATTAAACTGACCCGACCATAGATATATATATTAATATATATAAAATGGGAAATTTCCCATATTTCTTAGTCTAAAATATTTTATATCATAAATTTAATTTTTAAGTTTTAATCTTTTGAACAGACAAACCAAATCGAAAATAGGTCCAAACTGATACAACCCGAGTTGATAGGTTTTCACTAATGGTTTGTCGGTTTCGGGTGACAAACTCCCGACCTGATCCATCCTACAACCGATCTAAACCAATCCTTGAACACTCTTAATTTCAGCTAAGTTAATTGTCCAATCGCTAATGGATAACAATAGTTTAATCTCCAATACTTATTGAAAATCTATATCAAAAACACACAATTATTAAAAATAAATTTATAATGAAAATATAATAGATATCTAATAAAAATACAATAATTGTAAAAGTACAATAAATACTGAAAACATATTAAATTAGTTAATAAATAGTGTAATCTCTTATAAATATTAATCAATAAATTATAAAAAAGACATAATTACTAAAAATAAATTTATAACAAAAATACAATAAATTAAATTTCAAAAGTTAAATAATAGTTTTTAATCTCCAATAATTATTGATACTTTTGGGTTAAATAACAAAACAAAAAAAGATTTATGAATAATTATTTAAAACATATTTATCAAAAAATACAAAAAATAATTACTGAAAATATAATAAATATTAATTTTAGTATATATATATATATATATATATATATATATATATATATATATTGAAAGTATTACTAATAAATATTATTTTTTTGAAAGTTATTTTCTATAATTATTAATTGATATAACTTAAATTAGTTATTTACAATATTATTTAGTCATTTAAAATTTTAAAATATTAATTATTTATTCAATTTAATAATCCGTAAAATTATAATTAGTACTATTATTACATAATTCGTTATTAATTTTGTAAAATATTAAATTATTATTAATATGAATACTATGATATTTATTATAATTATTTTTCTACTTTTAAGAAATTTTTTAAATTTATTACATAATTTCGTTATTTTAACTATTTAAAGTTTAGTCATGTTAAATATTTCATTATTTAAATATTTAAATAATATGTAAAATATTCAAAAGTTTTCATTATTTGAATTTTAGTTATTTTAAAGTTATTACATAGTATTAAATATTTTGTGATATAATTATTTAAATATTTTTAATGTTTTGTTATTTATGATATTTAGTTATTGAAATATTTAAATAATGCTTTATTTTTAATTTTTATTATTTGAATATAATTTAAATTGAATAATTCGTAAAATTATAATATATATTGTTACGACATAATTCCATGATGAATTTTAGGAATTAGGGAGAGGATAAATAGGAATTAGGGATAGTTTAGGAGAGAATCTTTCTACTAATTTAGAGATAATTTAAGAGAAAAATAGGAGTTAGACATAATTTAGGAGATAAATAGGAATTAGAGACAATTTAGAATAAAGTGGGGGAAATTGGTGCATGGCTAAACATTAGAAAATCAAAACCCCCTTTCTTTATGGTTGTTAGAAATAGTTAAGCCTATATTATTACCTTATTGGTTTAATGGGTAATTATGTAGAATTAAAAAATAAAAATTAAAAAAATCACGAAATTAGGAATGGGGGTTTGGAGCAAGGAGAGGCATGCATATGTGGACTGTTTATATAATATATTAGCAAGGCCCCGTGTGATGCACTGGATGGTGCACTCCTCCCTGTCCCTTGCCCCTATAGTCAAGACACTCTATCCCATCCCCGCCCATCCGCGGTGGTGGGGCGGGTTCAAGGCGAGGCACCCATTCTCTATCGGTGATGGGGGAATCCCCAAATTTTCCCCACCCCGAGGCAATCACCAAAAAATAATATAATTTGTGAATATTTTACAAATAGGATTATGAGAATTTGGGTGTATTTTAGGATTTGGATTATGACAATTTGGGGGTATTTTATAAATGGAATTGTGGGATCTTAGGATTACAAGAATATGAGGAAAACTTAGAGATATTTTAAAATCAATATTAAATCTATTGATATTTTACAAATTTACCATCGGGTTTGGGGAATTATATGCAAACCCCGTCCTTGATTTGGAGAAAAAATATTTTCGTTGTCTCCACCTAGTCTCTTCACCATCCCTATTTAAAATTTGAGAAAACTTGCTCCGTTCGGGGTGGGGCAAGATAAGGCCCTAGTTTTACAAGGAAAATTGCCATCCCTACAATTCTAATAATTTTTTATAACTAATAACTAACAATAAATTACAATATTTTATGATAAATATTTCCAAAAATTAATAAAATTGTTGTTGATTACTTGATTAGCAAAAACATAAATTAATGCGAAGTAAATTATTTACAATAAACTAACACTAAATTAATGCGAACTAATGTAAATTGTTTACTTTTTAAGCCTAAATTATTTACTATTAATCAATGTGATGTAATTATAGTAAATTAATGTAATCATGGTAAATTACATTAATTTTAATTAGAAGTAAATCATTTGTTGTTAATTAATGTAAAACCAAGAGTGGTTGAAGTCAACCAAGTGGTCTAGACCGATGTGGATAGATTTAATAATTTTCCTAAATTATTTCATAATTATTTATTAAAATAATAATAATGGATTTTTATTTAAATAAATATGAAACAATTTTTGATAGATTAATTTCCTAATTTAATTTTCAAATTTTTTTAATAATTATTTAGTTTAATAATAATAAGTGACTATTATTTAAATAGTTTTGGAGAATATTTGTTTGTAAATTAATTTCCTAATTTTTTAATTATTATTTGTTTAAAAAATTATGGATTATTATTTAAAGAGTTTCCTTGAATTATTTGATAATTGTTAACTATAATTATTGATTTTATAGAAATTAGTAAATTACACCAATTAGTAATTTCTTTTATGAATAAATAATTGTTGTAAAAATTTAATGAGAAGTTATTAAATTACAACGATTTATATAAATTTCGCCAAACATTAAAAATTTGAACATTTATTAATTAACCAATGGTTAGTTTTCACTAATGGTTGGTCGGTTTCGAGTGACCAACTCCCTAACTCGACTAGATCAGTTTGGCTAGCCAAATAATCTCCAACTGAACTGAATTGCTTAGTGAACACTCCTAATTTCAGCTAAATTAATAGTCTAATCTCTAACAAATAACAATAGTTTAATCTCTAATAATTATTGAAAATTTATAGCGAAAATACACAATTGCTTACAATATATTTATAACGAAAATACAATAAATAACTAATAAAAATCTTTAATACCTCTCAATTATTTAATCTACTTCCACTATTTCAATAATATTTATTTTTTCATTTTTTATATTTTATATTCTTATTAAAGTTACTACAAAATTTCATTATTTAATATACTTTTTTTGTTTTTTAAACAAAGTTTAAAATATGATTTAGCATTCAATTTTTTATATCAAAAACATTTAAAATTTATTTAAAATAGTACATAAAACATAAATATTTTTTAAAAAATAGTATATAAAACATAAATAATACCCTACCCAACTCGAACGGGGCAAGTTTTCTCGAATCTTAAATAGGGACGGGGAAATTATTTTTTCTCCAAATCAGGGATAGGGAAGGGACGGTGTTTGCAAATAATTCCCCAAACTCGGTGGTAAATTAGTAAAATATCAATAAATTTAATATTGACTTTTAAAATATCTCTATGTTTTCCTCGTATTCTTATAATCCTATGATTCCTTAATTCTATTTATAAAACACCCCCAATTTGTCATAGTCCAATTCCTAAAATACCCCAAATTCCCATAATCCTATTTATAAAATATCCACAAATTAGATTATTTTTAGGTGGTTGCCTCGGGGTGGGGAAAATTTGGGGATTCCCCATCCCTGACGGGGAATAGGTGCCTTGTCTCCAACCTGCTCCACTACCAGGGATGGGGTAGCGATGGAGTAGAGTGTCTTGACTACGGAGGTGAGGAACAGAGAGGGGTGCCACATCCCATGCATCATATGGGGCCCCATTAGTTATAATTACTTTTGTGCTTTTGATAATTTTTTTAAAGTTATAAAATGATTTTGTTAATCTATTTTTTTTTTTGTTTTTGAAATAATATATAAGACATGATTTAGTTATTAATATTATTTAATTATTTAAATAATACCATGATTTAAAATTTTAAAATATTAGTTATTTATTAAATTTAATAATCAATGAAATTATAATTTATACTGTTATTGCATAATTTCATTATTAATTTCGTAAAATATGAAATCATTATTAATTAGAAAGTATGAAATATATTATAATTATTATTCTACTCTTAAGAAATATTTTTTTTAATTTATTACATTATTTTGTTATTTTAACTATTTAAAATTTAATTATTTTAAATAATTCATTATTTAAAAATTTAAATAATATGTAAAATATTTAATATTTTTTTGTTATTTAAATTTTATTCCTTTAAAGTTATTATTTAATTTTAAATATTTTTTACATAATTATTTAGATATTTTTAATATTTTGTTATTTAAATAATTTATTTATTTATGTTTTTTAAATATTATTTAGTTATTAAATTGAATAATCGATAAAATTATAATTTATATTATTATTACATAATTTCATTATGAATTTCATAAAAGTATAAAATTATTAATAATGTAAATATTATTAAACCTATTATAATTATTTTTTATGTTTTTAATAAATATTTTAAAGTTATTAACATAATATCATTATAATATTTTAAATAATTGTTAAATGTTTTAATTGAAACTTTCTTTAGATAGATATAGATGAAAAGTGGGGGAGAGGATAAATAGGAATTAGAGATAATTTAGAAGATAAATAAGAATTAGGTAGAGATATAGATAATTTAGAAGAAAGTGGGGTTAGTTAGTTTCCTAATAAAAAGGAGAGGAATAAAAGGAAATAAGCCATATTAGGTGGCAACTCCCAATGCTTCTAGAGGGAATCTTGCACCCCTCTAGTGAGCCCTTGTGCGATGCACGGAATGGGACTTAAAACTTATTGTTTTATGGAGCTACACAACCTAGGGGTAGGGATGGCAATTTTCTCCATCCGCACCAAGTACCTAGCCTCACCGATTAGGCGGGGATGGGATAGAGATTGCCTTAACGGGGACAAGGTGGGGATGGGATTAATTGGAATACCTGGTCAGGGGCGGGGAGTGAAGTCCACACCCCGCGCCAAACCCGATTATATATATTAAATATATGTGTATATATATTATATTAAATATATAAAATTATTTATGTTATTTATAATATTATGTATATTATATTATATATCAAAATATATTTAAAATATTATTTGCATTTTAATTTTTTCTTTATTTTAAATAAATACCTTTCTAAAAATAAACTTTTAATTAAAAAATTCAGGGATTCAGGTCCCCGATGGGGAAGCCCTCTCTGTTGAGGACCGGGGATGCAAGCTAAAATTTTTGACAGGTATTAACTTAAAACTCGAGGTCGGGATGGGGAGTATGATCTCTACCCCGAACCAACCCATTGTCATTCCTACCTTGGGGGTCATCCCCTAAACCCATAAGTATAGTTCCATTAATTATGGTAATTATAAATGTAGTATCCAATACTTAATGCATTTATTAAAATTTTCCAATTATTTATTTGAAAAATCGGAAGCTTTATAATTTAACTTTCACTAAATTAACAAAATCACTAATTATTGCTAAAAAAATATAGTAAATATCAAAATTACTGAAAATATAAAAAATAAATTTATATTTATTGAAATTAATTTTTCGCTAAAAAATTACTGAGAATTTATTATTATCATTTGATAATATCATTAAATATTAATAATTTGACCAAAATTACTGAAAATATCAATAACTACTTATTGCTAAAAATTACTGATAATTTTTAATTACTAAATTTGTATTTATTAATATTTTAATTATTTATTAATTTTTTAGTAATTATTGATTTCAATAATTAATTTTCAAAATATTGGGAAATTAAATCACCAAAATCAGTAATTTTTAGCAAGTAATTCTTAGTAATTAAAATTTTCAATTTACCAAAATTACGAAAAATTATAGTTTAGATGTTGATATTTACTAAATAATATTCAATAGTATCAATAATTATTGAAAATATAAAAAATATTTCACAAATTAATTTAACCACACTTTTAGATTTTAGATGGTTTGTAATACAGTTCGGGTTTCCTACTAACTCAATTCTACAATCCTCTTTACTAAAACAATGCCACCTGTCTCTATACATGTTTTAGAGTCCTAACTTCTGCAAATAATTAACAACTATTATTGTCCTTCTGTTAGACATCTTTTCCTAAAAAATTCTTTCTTTTTTTTTTCTTGTGCACGGTTTCTTTGTAATTTCTCTCACCCTCTCCTTTCTAGTGTTGCCGGAATTTGCTCTATTCATCGGACAACAAATTTTTGTCCCCTAACGTCATAATTAATTTTTCTCACTGCAATCATTAATATAAGTCAATCTCTTATTCAAGATGTATGGAAATCCCATTGAGTGAATCTTGGAATGCCATTGTGAGCTCACAATTAGTTCAAGAACACCCATCTTCACTTCATTTTTATCCTTGTAGTTAGGTATGGCAATTTCCCCCGTAAAACCGGGGCCTCGCCTCGCCTTGCCCCGAACGGGGCGGGTTTTCCCCAACCTTAAAACAAGGACAGGGCAGGGATGGGGAAAATAATTTTTCCCCGAACCGAGTACGGGGCGGGGACGGGTTTTGTATATAATTCCTCGAACCTGAAGGTAAATTTGTAAAATATCTCTAGGTTTAATATTGATATTTAAAATATCTCTAAGTTTTCCCTAAATTTTTAAAACCCTAGGATCCCATAGTTTTATTTTTGAAATACCCCTAAAGTATTATAATTCAATTCTAAAATACCCTCAAATTCCTATATCCTATGTATAAATTGTACATAAAATAGATAATTTTTAAGTAATTGTCTTGAAACGGGGAAAATTCGGAGATTCCCCGTCCTCGATAGGGAATGAATTCCTTGGCCCGAACCCGCCCTGTCCCTATCGTGACTTCGGGGCGGAGATGGGGAGGGTGTGCCTCGCCCCAAACCCGCCCCGTTGCAATTCCTACTTGTAATCATACCATGGGCCGAAGATAACATCAAGAAGAGAAGAGAGGTAGAATCATGCATATATATATATATATATATATATATATATATATATATATATATATTTAAGGAATATGATGTAGTGCAATCCGGCTGCTCCCAACTGGAGGTGATCTGGCTTCCAGTAGACAACGGACTCAGTTGATCTGCAAAAAGCGAATAAGAGAACCTGGGTTGCTTACCCGACGAGGTCGCTCCGATGCTTAAGTTAGTACTTTGTTGCGAGTTGATGATAGCTTAGAATGCAAGAGGGCTAGAGAACAGAGATTACGCGTACCTTGCACCCCCGGGGGGTGAAGCCTTTATATAGTGGAGTCCTCGCGGGTTTCGCGGAGCATTTCCGGGATCCTTGTTATAATGAGGTCCGTTTCCGCGTTAATTGGGGATAATGCTGCCAACTAGTAAGATTCATCACTTTCGCCCGAATCGGACGGGGGAGATAATGCTAGCTGTTACGGGGCGTGATCCCGTATGGCGTGGAATCTGGTGGCGAGATCTTCGGGGTTTCCATGCAGTGGTCGGTCAGTATTACCCGAGCTAGAGCCCTTTGGATCTGACCTGGTACGAATGCCAAGGTGGACTTGCCCCGAGGTGGTTTGGTTATCCGAGCTCGATTCGTTGTAGACTTGGTGTGTCGGACTAAGTTGTCATCCTGCTAGTTAAGTCATGTCCACATGTCCCCCTATTTCTAGGTCAGGCCAAATCACCCTACATCAATTGCCCCCTACTCCCCGAGCCAGGGGTCCTGACCCGGTGCGGGGAGTTCATGACGAGCCAAGTGGATTTGGTCCGAGGTCCGGGCAGCTAGCCAGATGAATCACGTGTCGGATTTGTTCAGCCACCCAGCTCAACCAAGAAAAACCCAGGTCGCGTTTGGCCTACGTGCGGACGTCACACGATCTATAAATTCCGCGGACGTCGAAATATGCGCTAAACCGATTTTATCCTCGGGGGTCACGCAACTGGTTTTCCTAGGAGTCGTTGGATTGCTTTGATCTCGACCGTTAATTTTCAGACATAGTGGCTATAAATAGGGGGTCCATGACTCGTTTTTCTTGCCACAAATTCCGTGATTGAGCTCTCCCGAGGTCGCGTCGGAGTCTTTCAACTCGCTCTTCTCTTTGTTTTCCGAGGTCGTCTTTCTTTTTGGTGAGTTTGTGTTTTCCTTCGTTTGCTTCTCCTTTGCTTTTTAATCATGTCTAGCTTTAGCGTAGATAGGCTTTTAGGTAGCTCTAGTGAGGTTGAGGGTGAGGGTGCCGTGGTGCAATCCGCGGCCCCTGCAAGTGAGGTCAGCTCGCCGCTGGGTGAGTCCCCTCTTCAGCCTTTAGAGGAAACTTCTGTTCCCGAAGTTGAGCCATTTCGGCTCGGGGAGACCGAGGTTCGGGTGGAGGGTCCGTCCTCTAGAACGGAGGCCCCGTCTTCTTCCCGAGTTCGGGATCCAGATGACTTTGGTCCTTCTACTTTGACCTCAGATAGGCTAATGTACCTAGTAGCTCACTATCGTCTTCCTGATAGCTTAGTCTTTAGTCTTCCTCTAGGTCAATATCTTTGGGCTCATGATCACCATGAGCTCGCGGTCTTTGAGGAGCATCTCGCAGCCGGGCTGCGTTTCCCGCTTCACCCCTTCATCATAGAGGTAGTCAAGTTTTTTAATATCACCATCGGCCAACTACACCCGAACTCTATTCGGAATATAGTTGGTACTATCTCCTTGTTCCACACACATAATCGGCCTCTGTCCCTAGATACCTTCAGCTCGATCTGTGTGATTAAGCGAAATCCTTCTTGTCTGCGCGGGGACGTAAGACAAAGCTATTACATCTCACCTTGGCCTGGGTTCAAAATCCTGTTCGACTGCCCGAACAAGGTTCCAGCCTAGAAGAGAAGGTATTTCATTCCTGAAGGGTGGTCTTTTACAACTCATTGGAGGGTAGCTATCAAGGATCCCGGGGTGAGCTTAGATGCAGAAACTAGGGCAGTTATCAACTCATGGAGGGACCTCGGCCTCGAGATGAAAGATTTCTTTGCTGAGGAGAAGCTTGTGCGAGCTGGTCTGAGCCCTCCTGGTAGGTTTCCACCTTGGTTTTTTACTTTAAGGTTCTTTTTAGTTCGCAGCTAACCTTTTGCTCTTACAGTTACCATGCCGAAGGTCGATTCTGAGAACCTTTTCAAGAGCTCTCAGAGAGGGAAGAAGAGGAAGGCTTCGAAGAAGCTTCGCCGGGAGGCCGGTCCTTCAGCCCTTGCCCCATCCAAAGTCCTCGCCGTGGAGCCGATCTCTGCCAAGCTCCTCGAGGAGGAGGTTCGTCCTCAACCCCCCGTAGTGGACCTGGATGACGACCAGGAAGAGGATGCTTGGCCTCATGAACCGGGGAGCACTTTTGTACCCGAGCAGGAAAGCATCCAACCTCACAGGCTGGAGAGCGCTTCTGCACCGAGGCCCAAGTCCTCCAAGGAGAGCATAATGACTCTTCGGCTCGGAATGCGCAAGAGCAAGGATGCCATCTTTCTTGACGAAGTCGCGGAGTGGGCTGACATGTCTACAGCCATGCTCGGAAGTCGAGCTGCTGGTTTTTGCGTGGTGGTAAGTATCTTACTTTACATTTTATTTCTTTGTCAAATTCAAATGTACTTACCTCGGTTTTATTTGCTAGGTGAACTCTGTCATTCGTTCATTGATGTGTCAGTCCAAGATCCGCCTGAAGCAGGCTCGGGATGCCGAGGAAAAGGCATGACAGCTTCATCGTGAACTCGACATAGCTCGGGGCGAGATACTTCGGGCCAAGAACGGAGCTCGAAGCCAGTAGGAGCTGATCTTGGCCATGACTGAGGAGAAGGAGAAGCAATAGGAACTAATCTCCGCACTGACCGAGGAAAAAATGAAGCAACAGGAGAAAATCTCAACGTTGACCGAGGAGAAGTTAAAGCTTCAACGAGAGATCGAGAATCTCGAAGCGACGATCCAGGAGCGGACTAAGATCTTCGAGACCACCATCCAAGAGGTGCGAGCTGAAGAAAGAAGCCACGCCATCGAACGCTTCAAGGAATCCTTGGAGTTCCACGATCTCTAGGTCGAATATGGATCGAGCTCCTATCGTTCTGGTTTCAAGCTGTGTAGGTACTTGGTGCGGCAGAAGTTCCCCGATCTTGATCTCGGAGTCGTCTCTATGTCGGGCCTTACCCCCGAGGTGGCGAAGGTGGCGAACGAAGAGCCCAGCTCATCAGAGGAGGAAAGTGACGATGAAGTCAAAGAGGAGGGCCCCTCGGGTCAAGTGGACGTGGAAGAGCACATGGAGACCTAACCGGCTGACAGTCCTCATGAGTGATTCTAGCTTTTTCTTCTTTCTATGTTTTGGATGTACCCCGCGAGGCCACCAAGCTCGGGTTACAATGAAATCATTGTACCTACACTCTTTTTATTAATGAAAGACAAACTTTTTTGAGCAATCCTTGTACAAAAAATATTCTAAGTGTAAATGACTCCTGATCTGGGCAACAAGTGTATAGGTTACCCGAATTGTCGAGCAACCGAGCTGGGCAACAAGCAAGGATAACCAAAGTGAAAATTTATCTAAGTGTTTGTTACCCCGAACTGTCTACTTGGACTATTAGTAAGGGCAACTTTACATAATGAACGCCGAGGTGGGAGACATTGCAGGGTATATACCCGAGCTGTCCGCGCACGGGCTACTCATTTAAATGTTGGTTGTCCCTAACGGGCCCAACCTGTTGATATATGCCGAAGTGGGCTAGACATCGTAGGGCTCACACCCGAGCTATCTACGCCTTAGGCATTAGAAGTACTTTGCCTATGCCGAAGAGGCGACTAGGACTTATATGCCCATGCTGAGGAGGCAACTGGGACTAGATCACCCATGCCGAAGAGGCGACTGGGACTAGTTCGCCCAAGCCGAAGAGGTGACTGGGACTTATATGATGCCGAGGTCTTTTATCAGGTCGACACTTTTAGTCCTTGGACATCTGGGAGTGACTCGCAGTCCGCTCTCCAGTTCGACGATCACAGATAGTATCGCATTAAATTGCTGATGTTCCACGCTCGTGGTACTTGTTTTCCTTTTAAGGTTTTGAGCTTGTACGTACCTTCCCCGAGTACCTGCTTTACTCGGTAGTGACCTTCTCAGTTCGGTCCGAGCTTACCGACATTGGGTGCAGGCACCATAACTTTCCGAAGGACCAGGTCTCTGGCATGGAAGTGCCGCTTCTTGACCCGGGCGTTATAGTACCGAGCCACTCTTTGCTGGTAGGCTGCGGTCTGGATATACGCGAGGTCTTGTACTTATTCCACCGGGTCGAGGTTGGTACGGAGCTCGTCATCGTTTGTCTCTTCGTCGTATGCCTCCAGGCGTAATGTAAGCACCTCGATCTTGGTTGGGATTACCGCTTCTGTGCCATAGGTGAGATTGAAGGGAGTTTCACATGTGGCGGTCTTCATGGTAGTTCAATAGGCCCATAATACACTGGGTAGCTCATCTACCCATAGTCCTTTAGCTCGGGCTAAGCGGGCTTTTAGTCCACAAAGTATAGCTCTGTTCGTGACTTCTGCCTACCCGTTTGCTTGAGGATGTGCCACCAAAGTGAAATTCTGTTGTATCCCCATCTCGGCACACCAGTTCTGAAACTTGATATCTTCGAACTGCTTACCGTTGTCAGAGATAAGCACCCGAGGTAGTCCGAAGCGGCATACTATACTCCTCCAAAAGAAGTTTTGTACACTTCGTGTTGTGATTGTTGCTAGGGGTTCCGCCTCCACGCACTTCGTGAAGTAATCCACTGCTACCACCAGGAATCTCCTCTGTCCTATCGTTGGTGGGAATGGTCCAAGAATGTTGATTCCCCACTGTGCGAAGTGCCATGGGCTAGTGAGGTACTTCAGGTTGGCAGCAGGTTGGTGGTGGATGTTGGCGTGCCTTTGGCATTTATCGCACTTCTTGACAAGGTCGAGTGAGTCTGCCTTCATCATGGGCCAGTAGTACCCCTGTCGTAGCGCTTTCTGGGCAAGGGCCTTGCCCCCCAAGTGTCCGCCACATAGACCTTCATGACTGTCGCAGAGAACGAGATTGGCCTCTAAGGGTCGCAAGCAACGCAAGTAGGGGAGCGTATAGGATCTCCGGTACAGCCGGCCGTCTATCATGATGTACTTGGCTGCCTGACGCTTTACCCTTCTACTTGCGTTGTGATCTGCAGGGAGGGTCCCGTGAAGCAGGTAGCTCGCAAGTGGGTCAATCCAGCTTGGCTCTGCTTGTGCAACAGGAGTGACCTCTTCTGCCCCCCCGAGAATGTTGGGTTGAGGTAGGTTCTCTATATACACGGTCTTCATGGTGTTGCTATTTGTGCTGGCTAACCGGGACAAGGCATCGGCCTCAACGTTCTCGGACCTTGGAATCTGCTTGATGAAGTATGATTGGAAGCTGCATAGAACTTCCCTGACCTTGGCTAGATAAGCAACCATGGTGGGGTCACGAGCTTCTAATTGCTGGTGACCTGGTTGACCACGAGTTGAGAGTCGCTGCAGATGACGACGTGCTTCGATTGCACTTCATTTTCTAGAGCGAGCCCGGTTATCAGTGCTTTGTACTCCACTTCGTTATTGGATGCTACAAACTCAAACCGAAGTGCGTACTCTAGCTTCACCCCGCTTGGCCCGTATAGAATGATGCCAGCTCCGCTTCCTTGCTGATTAGATGAGCTGTCTACATAGAGGATCCAGGGCTCTTGGTCCCAGGTTGGCCTTGCTCTAACCGGGATTGGTGCCGCACTGGTTGAAGTTTCCTCACTGTGCTCGAGCTCAATCAATTCGGGGATTGCGGTGCTGAAGGTGCACTCTGCAGTGAAGTCGGCCAAGGCTTGGGCCTTAATCGCCACCCGAGGCTCGTACCGTATGTCGTACTTGTTGAGTTCGATGGCCCACTTCGTCAGTCTACCGGATACCTCGGGCTTGAGTAAGACTTGCCTCAAGGGTTTGTTGGTAAGGATGACGACGATGTGGGCTTGGAAGTACGGACAAAGCTTTCGAGCTGCTATGACCAATGCGTACGCCAGTTTCTCGATCTTTGGGTACCTTGTTTCTGCGTCCTACAAAACTTTGTTGACATAGTAGATGGGTCGTTGAACCCGGTCTACTTCCTTTATCAGTAACGAGCAAACTACCTCATCACTCGCGGAGAGGTACAACTTCAAAACATCTCCCACCTCGGGTCGGGTCAGAACCGGGATGCTAGCTAAGTAATTTTTCAGCTCGTCAAAGGCGAGCTGGCATTCTTCGGTCCATTCAAAATCCTTATTTTTTTAATTGCCTTGAAAAAAGGCAGGCAACGATCTTCCGACTTGGACATGAAGCGGCTCAGAGCGGCTATACGACCGTTCAGCCTCTGAACCTCCTTCAATTTACGAGGTGGCCTCATATCTTGGATGACCTTTATTTTTTTCAAGGTTGGTTTCGATGCCACCTCGGTTAACTATGTAACTTAGGAATTTACCCGAGGTGACACCGAAGATGCACTTGTTAGGGTTTAATTTCATATTATATTTGCGCAAAATTTCAAAAACACAATGCAAATATTTTATTAAACAATTTGAAAATTGGGTTTTGATGACCATGTCGTCTACATAACATTCAACCTTGTTGTCGATCAACGACTCAAAGATTCTGTTTACAAGTCTTTGGAAGGTCACCCCCACATTTTTTAGTCCAAAGGGCATGACCTTGTAACAGTACAATCCTAGTTCAGTTATGAAAGCCGTTTTTTCCTCGTCGATAGGGTCCATCTTGATCTGATTATATCCTGAGTACGCGTCCAAGAAACTTAGCAACTCGTGCCCTGAGGTTGCGTCCACTAGACGGTCGATCTTAGGGAGTGGGAAACAGTCCTTTGGGCAAGCCTGATTCAGGTCGGTATAATTGATGCACATGCGCCATTTACCATTGGCCTTTTTTACCAGAACGGGGTTAGCTACCCAACTCGGGTAATGGACCTCCCTGATGAAATCGGTTGCGAGGAGCTTCCCGACCTCCTCGTCGACTATCCTCCAGCGCTCTGGGGCGAGGTTGAATTTCTTCTGTCTAACGGGCCTGACTACATGATCGGTATTTAACTTATGAGTTATTATTTTTGCATCTATACCGGGCATCTTTGCCGCAGACCATGCAAATATATCTAAATTCTTAATTAAAAAACTTACCAGCTGAGAACGAAAAGGTTCCTCGACCGATGCACCGATCTGGAGAGTCCTAGCTGGATCTTCTGTTGAAACAGGTACGTGGATTGTCTCTTCTGTCGGCGTAGCTCGCTCCTCGGTGTACTCCGTAGGTCGCTCTAGTTCGAGGTCATCCGCTACCTTGGCTTTTCCTTTGAAGGTGGCGACGTAGTATTTGTGAGACTCAAGCCGGTCGCCTTGCGCTACCCCTACTCTGAAGTTCGTGGGGAACTTCATAGCCAAATAGTAGGTGGACACCACTACGCAAAGTGTGTGGGTGATGGGCCGACCTACAATGGCATTGTACGGGGAGGGAGTCATGACCACTAGGAAAGTATGCTTGAATTTTGTGATATTAGGCCACGTGCCGATCTCCACAGGTATTGAAATTCGCCCTAGGGGCCTGACTTCTTCTCCACTGAAGCCTACCAGAGGAGTATTCATGGGCTTGATGTCGCTTTCTTGGAGCTGGAGCTTGTCAAAGGCGTCCTTGAATAAGATATCAGTCGAGCTCCCTGAATCCACTAGAACGCGCTTAACTTCGAAATCATTGATCCTCATCTTTATGACTAGCGCGTCATCATGGGGGTATTAAATCCTGCATGCGTCGTTTCCGGTGAAGAATATAGGATCTTCGAGCCTTGGTCACTTTGGAGGATTCTGTTCTTCTCGTTCTAGTTCACGAACCGAGGTCTTCCCCGCTACTGAGGTGCAACCCGCGGCAATAGACCCACCAGTAATCATATGGATTACGCCGCGAATCGGTCTCTCTTCGGGCAGCTGTCTTTGCAGCTACTCACTCTGTCTGTTGCTGGACTCAGGAGCATCTCTTCTTTGCTCCCCCTGTCGATCTGTTTGACTTTTATTATCTTTCTGTACAAAATTTTTCAGGTATCCATGACGGATGAGTTCTTCAATCTCGTCGCAGAGGTTTCTACAATTTTCGGTACTGTGACCGTGATCTCTATGGAAATGACAGTATACATTTTTATTTCTTGTGTTAGGATCTTCTCTTAACCGGGGTGGCCTCTTCACATAAGAGGTGTCCTTGATCGCCATGAGAATCTCTCCCCACTTCGCGTTAAGGGGCGTGTAGTTCGTCTTTTCAACCGGAGGAGTTCAGGAACGCTGATCTGACTTGTTCCCTCCCCTGGTTGGTGACTTGCTCTTTATTCATTTGTTGTCCCCGCTGTTCGAGGTGTCACCTTCTCGTTTCCTCTTCTCCGCTGGATTCTCACTTTTCTGGTTCATTTCTTCTGTTCCGATGAACTGATCAACGAGCTTGAGAAACTTAGTGATATCTTTGGGCTTGTTGGCTACCACGTGCCACTTGAACTCTCTATGAGTGATGCCTCTCTTTGCTGTCGTGAGTCTTACAGCGGGATCCAGATCAGGAATCTGTAGACAAGTGTCGTTGAAGCGTTTGATGTAGCTTCAAATCGACTCTCCTTCTCTTTGGGCTATGCTGAGGAGGCTTTCCTATGACCTCGGGCACTTCTTACTAGTGATGAAGTGCGAGGTGAACATTTACACGAACTATGCCCAACTCTTGATCGTCCCGGGGGCGAGGTTCCTGTACCACGTACGAGCGACTCCTTTGAAGGTCGTAGAAAAGGCAATGCACATGCATGATTCGCCAGCCCCATCTAGGTGCATCTGGGACTGGAAGGAGTCTACATGATCATTCGGGTCGAATGACCCGTCGTACTTGTCCAGCGGAGGTACTTTGAAGTTCTTCGGCATCGGGGTAGCTAGGAGCTCGGAGGACAAAGGAGATGGCACAGAGAGGAGGGGAGCGGTCTTCGCGGTTCTTGAGCTCGACTCTTCTTTGTCTTTTGGCTGCTCGGGCTGACTTGGTCCAGCGAGCTGGCTTGGAACTGTAGCTCGGCGAGCCTTACGATGCCACTTCTGCTGCTTCTTGACTGGTTTAGCATTTGTGCTGCTAACTTCGGTGTGATCGAGTGCGATGAGGACACGGGGCAGTTTGAACTGCTGGTGCTGTCTGTTATGGACGGAGGGGCCTCGCCTGGAGTCTGCGGCCAAAACTCTGAACTGATTCCCCAAACGGACCTTCCTGACGTGATGGCCTAGGTGAAACGGCCCTGGCAGGTTGAGTGTCTCCCGATCTGTTGACATTCTCTGAAGTAGGAGGAGTAATCTGTCTGTCCTTCTTGCCACGAGACGAGACTTGGCTCCCAAGGGGAAGTGGGACCTGGGAAGTATGTCCTCGGCGAGGAGGGCGAGTGTTCTGATGACGGGATCTGCTTTGCTGTGGGGCCAAATTCCGAGGTGGAACCGACTGTTGATTCTGCTGTAGTGGAGGGAACTGTTGCTGATATTGTTGCTGGTAGAAGTGATGCAGGACCTGCTGTTGGTACTGTTGGAATTGTTGGACCTGTTGCATTTGGACCTGAATAGTCCACACGCAGTGTACCGGGTCATCAAGCTGATTCTGCCCAACTGCAGGGGGAATTACAGAGGGTTCAGCAAAGGTTGCACCCACCGTAGGAGGAAGTGGGGCTTCACAGGTGCTATGACCCGAGGCACGTTCAGTGTTGGAATCCCATCTATAGAGAGAGGCACAGTGAACTGTCCAATGCACATAGCTGGGACCTGAGGTTGCCCCCCCGAGACGTTCATTTCAGCATTCTTTCTGGCGTTACTAGAGGATGCCATGGATGCTTTTCGAGGAAAAAGGCTTCTTGTACCGATTCCCACAGACAACGCCAAATGATGTAGCGCAATCCGGCTGCTCCTAGCTGGAGGTGATTTGGCTTCCAGTAGACAACAGATTAGTTGATCTGCAAAAAGCGAATCAGAAAACCCGGGGTTGCTTACCCGGCGAGGTCGCTCCGATGCTTAAGTTAGTACTTGGTTGCGAGCTGATGATAGCTTAGAATGCAAGAGGGCTAGAGAGCAGAGATTACGCGTACCTTGCACCCCCGGGGGGTGAAGCCTTTATATAGTGCAGTCCTTGCGGATTTCGTGGAGCGGTTCCGGGATCCTCGTTATGATGAGGTCCGTTTCCACGTTAATTGGGGATAACGCTGCCAACTGGTAAGATTCATCACTTCCGCCCGAATCGGACGGGGGAGATAATGCTAGCTGTTACGGGGCTTGATCCCGTAAGGTGTGGAATCTGGTGGTGAGATCTTCGGGGTTGCCATGTAGTGGTCGGTCAATATTACCCGAGCTAGAGCCCTTTGGATCCGACCTGGTACGAATGCTGAGGTGCCTTGGGACCGAGGAGGACTTGCCCCGAGGTGGTTTGGTTATCCGAGCTCGATTCGTTGCAGACTTGGTGTGTCGGACTGAGCTGTCATCCTGCTAGTTAAGTTGTGTCCACGTGTCCCTCTATTACTAGGTCAGGCCAAATCACCCTACATCAGAATACATGTCTAACGGAGGGGTAATAACACCGTCCGTGTTAATTGCAAAGTTAAAGACTCAAAAGACGTTTAGCTACAGGTGGCATTGTTTAACTGGGCTAGTAGAGAGGATTGTAGAGTTGAGTTAGTAGGAAGTCTATAATGTTTATAATATAGATTAAGAGGTGTTATAGGAGGAATTTTAGATGGGAGAGATTCTTTTGGAGAAATTTTAGGAGGGGGTTGAGCCGATAGGTAACACGCGCGAGAGAGAGAGGAACTGTAATGAAGAAGAAAGGGTTGCCACATGGCAATATAGATTAAGAGGTATTTTAGGAAGAATTTTACATGGAAGAAATAGTTTAGGATAAATTTAGGAGGGATTGGCTAAATGGTTCGGAACGGATAAGGAAATAACAGAGAGGTTTGACGAGAGAAGATAGACATGGGACCTAATCGCTTTATAATATATATATATTAAAAAACTGAAACCAAAGAACAATCAAAATCCAAACCGATCAATTGATTGATTTCAATTCGATTTGATTTGTGGTTTTCCAAAAATCCAAAAGGATCGGTTTGATTTGAAAAAACGGCCCACGGTCCAGTCCATAAACACCCTTTAGTACTTGGCTACCGGATCCCGAATTGTAGCAGCTTTACCTTTACGAAAACCAATTTTAGAGTTAAACTTGATTGGGTGGATTCAAGTCATAATTTTGATATCCTTCCAGAATTATTAGGTTACCCTTTAACCCAGTCAATAAATATCCAATGAAAATTTAATTTATACCAAACTTTTTTAAACTATATTCTACCAAAAAACAGAAAAAAAGGAATGGAAGAGAATTAGTCCAGTAGTCCGTCCACTGCTACAAGTGAAGCATGTTAATAGAAAAGATACCAAGCCAATCACAATGTGCCATGTCAGCTTGGTACATGGGCCCCACGTACACGGTGGGTGCTCACACGATAGACCTATACATGTTTTGCTCTTGCTCAATCTCCATGTGCAACTCAAGATCAACTATGTACGATGTGACAAAACACAAGGCCCAGAACCAGAGACACTAGGCAGTAGCAAACTGCGCGTCTGAGTGGGGACTCGCTTTAGTCCGGTGGCCACATTAAAAACGGCAGAGACGTTGCCGAGCATATGGAGAAGGGAGTGGCAATAGCTGAACTGTGATCTTAAAACTTGAATTTTAACATTTCAGCTGAAGAACTGGAGTATGTCACCCAGAATAAATCACACGAGTATAATTCAAAAGTTCCATTATATCTCTGTGTTGAGGCAGGTTCGTTGATCAACCAATAGAATAAAATCCAAGCATTTTGGCTGCCACTGCACATGTCAAGTGCAACAACAAACGGGGATCATCAATAAAATCCAAGATCTCATTCTTTTTAGATAACTAACCATGAAAAGATATGTCGAGTTAACAATGTAAAAGTAGATCTCATTCTAATGGTGTCGCAGAGAGTCTCAAGTACCAAAGTATAAGAGCTACATTCTGAGTAATTGGAATAAAACAGAAAGTTGCAATATCAATCCCACATTTTTATATGCTCCAGAGTCCCAGACACACATCTCCATAAATTCTCCCTCCGCCAGCACACTATTTGTACATAAGCAGATGCTGCAAAAATTCGAAAGAGTGCAACAGGACTAGCGGCCACGACCACGTCCACGCCCACGGCCCCGGCCACGACCACGTCCCACAGGCCTCCCTGGTTAACAAAATAGAAGCCACAACATCATTAGTAAACCTGGCAAAGAACCGAGGAAAAGATTCAAGGAAAGGAAGCACGGTGGAATGAATAAAACACCACAGGAAAAAAAAGCAAAACATGCACAATACCAGCAGTAGGTTTCTTGGGCTTGACCCTAGGTGTCTCTTCCACCAACAACGTCTCAAGGTTCAAGCTATCAGGAAGGATATAATACCGGATGTTGTTACCCCTAACACTAAGATGATCAAGAGTAACCGGGTTTTTCCCCTTCAATGTCAATTTCACCGTCTTCAAATGTGTATTCATGCTAATATCCACTCCTGCAATAGTCCAGGCAAGGCCAATGTTATATTCAGATGTGTGCTGGTAGATTTTTCTACTCACGTCAGCAGTGGCAGCACAACATAAGAATAAACCACTATATGATAAGTTATTATAGTCAAACTATCATCTTTGTTTGCATATACACATCCTCATAAACCAAAAAGAAACAAAGAAACAAAGAAACAAGATCAGAATACCAAGCACATGAAACTTTGGATTCTTTATCAAGGAAATTTGGATTAAATCAGCATTTGCATGTAAAGAAGCCTCTATATAATTAGTTGTTTGGATATGTTGAGTTCCCAGATCCATGGAA
Source organism: Nelumbo nucifera (assembly GCF_055504915.1). Taxonomy (NCBI): domain Eukaryota; kingdom Viridiplantae; phylum Streptophyta; class Magnoliopsida; order Proteales; family Nelumbonaceae; genus Nelumbo; species Nelumbo nucifera. Next base: position 60,418,606 of record NC_142649.1, read on the forward strand.
ACAAACCCAACAAGTCATCATCATCATCATGCCTTATCCCAACTATATGGGGCCAGCTACATGAATCCTGTTTTGCCAATCTGTTCTATTTAAAGTCATATCCATTGTTAAATCATTAGTGTGTAAATCATATCTTACTACTTCTACCCAAGTCCTTTTGGTCTATCCCTATACCTTCTAGCCCCTTCAACTTGTAATAAATCACTTATTCTAACTAGTGTTGTTCATGGTTTTCTATGCACATGACCAAACCATCTTAGTCTTTCTCTTATTTTATCACCTATTGCCTAGGTTCTTATGGATGACACAATTCCTGATCCTATCCTCTCTAGTTTTTTTTCTTCATCCATCTTACCCTTTGCATTTCTGCCACTCATTTTCTGGACATATTTCTTGATTGCCCAAGACTCTGCTCCCTACAACATAGTTGGCCTTACAACTGTTTTATAGAATTTTCCTTTTAGTCTAAGTGGTATTCTCCTATCACATAAAAGTCCAAATGCACCCCTCCATTTTACCCATCTTGCTCTAATTCTAATTCTTTGAGTTATCTCTTAGCCTTCCAATCCTAAGGATAAATTGCAGGTGAATATATGAAATTAAATGCAAAACTTTCACCACTAAAATGAGGGGAAATTGCAGTATAGAATACATTACCCTTTGACTTATATGTTAAAACATTTGTTAAATATATAACATTGGCACATCAAATTCCAGTGCCAAAGACCATATTGAGTTCCATGCAGCAGCAGCAGCAGCAACAACACCACACACACACACACACGTGTATGGACAAACACATGCACACTCAGAGTCTCAAAAAAGGGTTAGATCTATAATTTAGTGCTGGCCTAACATTCTCAGTTTGGTGAACTTGGCAAGAGTCAAGGACTTACGACATCACCTACAAAGCACTAAAGATCCGGTAACCTAAATACTCCAAGGTACAATTAATTTGTCTTTGATCACTTGAACAATGTTTCTATTAAAAAAATCATTATTGAATAAACCATGGATTATGGTCTCAAATGATCCAGTAACCATCATTTATTGAACAAACTCCAGAGAAGCACATTGATCACATTTTCATGGAAGTTCATTAACCACACAAAGTTCCATAAAAGAAAAGATAGGGAAAAAGCATAGATTTCTAAAAAGATATAATACAGATAGTTTTTTTTTTTTTTTACAGTTATGAACTAGAACAAATACTTGGGACCTTTAACAGGAAAACCTTCTTTGTATATATACTTGGTACATGCAAGAATTGCATGCATGATAGATACTTAGGACCTAAAAAATAGGACCTTTCAAGAAACTGCATGTAACAAATAAAACTCTTTTTTAGGGGAAGAAATGCACCAGTGAATACTTTGGACATGGTCCCTTAGTAACTGATTCATCTAGAACCAAGAAATATTCATTCTAGAACCCATACTAAATGTCTGTCTAACATTACTGAAACAAAAATGAAAAAGAGAAAGTGAAAGTGGAAGTAATGTATAAGATATGGCATCCATGAACGAGGTAATCCATCATATACACCACTTCTACTGTCATACAAGTGATGCAAATATATCCTAAATCCATGTATCCTAAGTCCATGCAAATATATCCACCATATCCTCTTCTCCCCTTCTGCAATAGAAAAATAAATTCCCTCAACTCAACCCAATTCAACACAAATAAGCCTTATCCCAACTATATGGGGTCGGCTACTTCAATCCTGTTCCACTATTCCACTATGTTCAGTTGCATCTTCGTTGTTAAAATGTGGGCTATCAAATCATTTCTCACTACTACATCCTTCAATCCATATCCTTTTTGGCCTGCCCTAGCTCTTCAAGAGCCTTCAACTTGTAACAGACAACTTCTCATTGGTGTTTTAGATGGCTTTTTTTTCTTTTTTTGCAAGTGACAAAACCATCTTAGTTTACTTTTACTTATTTTGGCTACTTCTAGGTTCCCAAGTAAAGGTAAAAGGTCCAAGAAGATTGGCATGTTCCCAATTCCTCATGTGGGTCTTTCAATGTTCCCATTACATGTAGGCTTGCCCCGTTCCTGCGTTGCAGAACCCAAAAGGTCCCATTAATATCGACGATAATAAACACTCAGTTCCATTTCAACGCTCTAAATTCTTATCCTGCATTGTACACTATGGTGCTAAAATGAGAAATAGAGATCCTCCTTTCCTCGAAAAAAAAAGAAAAAGAAAGAAATAGAAACCCTCCAGTCTCAATTAAACTAATATCCTACTTTTCAACAACCCCAGCAGCAAAATAAATAAATAAATAAACGAAAGAAAGAAAGAAAGTTAAAAAAAAATGAAGAAGAGAAATGAACGAAATCATACTACGCGAACATGGCATTTACAACGCTCCTGAAAATCTCAAATAAATTCTATTGGGAAACCAACAAAAATATAGGAAAGCTCTAAATTGTCCAATTTGATTCAGTAGCAAAGAGTGCAGAACATCGCCCCAACAGAGAGGGTTACACGAACCCTCTCCCGCCACTGTTCTCTATCAAGAGCATAAGATGAGAATATAAATAAAAATAAAAGGGAAACCCTAGGATTTAGCAAAACCCTAACAAATAGAACAAAAATCTGCAAAATCCAGCGGAACTCAAGAAACCAGAAAGAAACAGAACCTACAAGCTTCAAGAAGTAAAGTTGAGAATAGAGTGAGGTAGAGAGAGGAACCTGTAATGGTGCCATGAACAACAGTCCCGTTCTTGAGTTCGATTGACACTGTCTCGTTGTTCAACTTCATCAAAAACCTGTTTTTTAGATCCCAATCGAAAACCCAAAACAAAAGGGTCAGAAGAGTTCTACTCAAGAAACTTAAACCACAAAAAAAATAATAAAAATAAAGATGGAATACCTAACAAGCTTCATCTTGGCGAGCAGTGGAAACTAGGGCAGCTGAAAGCAAAGCCAGTAAAGAAGCGGGAGGCGAGACCTGGTTTTGAAGCGACAAGGGTTTAGTAAGGGCTGGGCTCCGACACCACGAGATTACGAGGCCCAGGCCCCTTATGCGTGCTTTGAATACAAGAAACATTCTGTTTTTCATCTTCCATCACTTACAATTGCATCGTATACCGTAGATCTGGAATTTTTAGCAGTTTAGTAGCTATTCGATCATACACCTCACATTTGGAATTTTGGAATATGTTGTATACATGCTGAATTATTTAAGGTTGCGTACGATAAATTTAAATTTTGAATTATGATCCGAAAACTCAAAATTATTTGAGTCTTAAATCTGGAAAAAATGATTTTATCTATTTTGGGCATAGTGTCACTTTGGTCCCCAAATTTTAAAATGGACAATCGACTAAAATGTACCAATGTTAATAAGTTGTTAAGTGGCATTTGAAAAGATGTAAATGTCTTTCAAGTGTTATTTAATTTTCTTTATCAACAATCTTAACATTGATAAAAAAATGAACAGTCCTTTATCAGCTATCCAAGCGTCGATAAAAAAATGAATATTTCTAAATCCTTGACTTTTTTATTCAAGAAAGTTGGAGTCACAAGAATGTCCATTGAGGCATAACCCCAACTTCCTTGAATAGAAGATGTAAGGATCCGAGACTATTCATTTTTTGTCAATTTTTGGATGTTTGATAAAGAAAATTAGATGACACTTGAAGAGCATATATGTCTTTTCAAATGCCACTTAACGGTTGATTAAACGGCTAGTTAACGACAAATGTTGGATTGACACATTTTGAAAGTTCGGGTACTGAATTGTCGCGTTTTAAAGTTTGGGGATGAAAGTGGTACTAGGCCCAAAGTACATGATACTAATCGGGAATTTTTCATAATAATAATAATAATAACAAACAAACAAAATCGTTTGAATTGGAGTAATTCTCTAATGTCTAAAATTGTGAAATTTACTATTTTACCCCCATAACAATATCGTTTGATAATATTAAAATTAATAAAAATAGTATTAAATAAAAAACACTATTAAATAATATAATATCATTTTATTTTTATTTTCACTACTACTACTATTATTATTATTATTATTACTATTATACACCTCTAAAATGTGGTATGCAAGACCTTGTCAAATGCTTCCAAGGGTTAGGCCCAATAACAGGTAGAGCAAATTTCTTAAACTATCCTTATGGTTCAACTAATTGATTAATTCTATATTTAGTGTTTAGATATTGTCTCAGAGTATCTCTAAGTTTTTTAACAATCGTCTAATTCTACCCATGTCCTTAACATCAGTTATTGATCCTTTGTCAAAATCCATACACATGTGACACGTGAGTTATAAAATTATTTTAAAATCAAATATTACCCTCCATCCCTCTTCTGTCGGGTAAGAATCACCGTTAGAGTTCTCCTCCACTACCTTCACCTTCACAATGTTCATCGTCCTTTGCACAGTTCTTAATCAGAGCTAGGCTTTTCTCTAAAGGCCATGAAGCAGTGGGGAGATTTGGCAGAATCCGAGGGATCAGCGAAACTATTGAGTTTCGATCTTTCTCGCTCTCTCTCACACTCGTAAACGGGATAAGCCTCCAGCCTCCTCTGTGTTGGGAGGTAGAGACCAGAGAGCAGAGAGTGTCTCCATCCGCACTCTCAAAGAAAGAAGCAACGAAAATAAAAAGAGATAGAATGCAATTCTTTTTTTGTGGATTTTAGCATTTACGGTGAACCCCACCTCTGAAAACCCTAAATTTTCTCTGTTTCAAATTTACCTACCAAATTCTTTGCTGAGAAATCTTGTTTAATGGTGGACATTTCAAGCTCTTTGATTCCGACAGATGTTGAGGATCAACTGGCCTTGAATTGTGTGTGCGTATGAGAGAGAGAGAGAGAAAGAACGGATCTCCCCCTCCATCACCACACCCCATTCTCTACGCACCCTCAAAACACCCCCATAGCTATAGCATCACCTTCTATTTATTAGCCCATTTTACTGCGGGCTTCTCCATTTGGATGATTGAGTAAAGGAAGAAGTATGAATTGGACAATTAGTTCACTACACTCCATCAACCAAAAATGCTGTCTAGGAACCTCCACACCATTTCCAATGACCAACTGACTTGTATTTTGAATCCTGCCGTTGTCTCCTCTCTACAGGATACGTAAAGAAAGACACTTGGGAAAACCACGTTGACACAAGGGATCCGATCCATCATCTTCCAAGCGCATTCGCCTTTTGCTAAAGAGATTCACATAATATCACTTCATCCTTAGCCAATCAATCTGAATTATGTTTTCCCAGTTGGTTCAATCTCTCGGAAGCAAAACCAGTGTCCTAAGGGCTACATTAGAGGTAGGTTCTCTACCTCATTTCATGTCTACAATTCCCATATCAGGATCAATGTTGGGTACGTGATGCTGAAATATGTTCGTTGTCCTTCACTTTTTTTTAACACGAGTTCAGACTTAATCTCCGTTCCTATGCATGAATTGATGGTGAATTAGATCCCCAAATGCTCTTCAATTATCTTGAACCAATTTGCTTTGCATTAAGTTATTGCATGTATTTTTGTGTCTTCAAGATGTCTGCGTTATTTTATTGATTTTTCTTCAAGTTGTGTCATCAGCAGCTGCCATTTTGTTTCCTATTTGACAGCCTAATGAGAAAGGTAATTGGGAGTTGGAGAGATGGGTGAGAGTGTGAGATGAACCTCAATATCAGCACCACCTGCGTCGTTGTTGGGTTCTGGTTCAAGGTTCAGGCCAAGTTAGTTTGCTTCTATTTCACAGTTTTCTATGTTGCTGCCTTTGTAAATGAGTACAGACCCGAGAGCACGCGTGCTGCCTGCATATTTGGGCTGCCACTAGCCATATCTGTAGATAGCAAGAAGCAATTGGCTCTTGCTTTTGTCTTGACTAATGCTAGATTTGCTGCTTTCCTTATGTCTTGCTTTCTGGGTTTGTATTTGGTTCAAGTGGTGGAGGAAGAAGGCAGCTTATTTGGAGGAGAGTAGCTATTGCGACCCAATATTCAAGATCAGGGAGCTTGAGTGGTTGCACCGACTTGAAAATTTTCATCACATGGGTTTTATTTTGAAAGCTTGAACAACAATGAAGGGTAAAATTGACATTTTATTTTTTCGTTACTATTTAACAGTGATGTCAATTATCAAAAAATTTTGGGAGTATTTTAAGATAATATATAAACAGTAAAGGTACAATTTAGTCAATTAACTAAACAATAATGATAGTTTAAGAAATTTGTCCTAATAGGTATGAATGAGCAAGCCCACCAACTTGGGCTCTCAATGGGTTATACTAATCAGGGGGATGGGTTATGGGATCCACCCAATATAGGGTAAATTGTTATATAGGGGTATTTATGTATTTTAAACTTGCATATCTTAATAGTGAGCCTCATTGATTGGTAATAAGCGGAACCCACTATGTTAATTTAAAAGTGGGCATGGTCCATTTTAATATTTTAAACTTAAATATTTTAACACTAGTAGGGGTGCAAGTCGGGCAGATTGGGTCGGGTTTATGGTCAATCCAGGCCCAGTCCTAAAATTTGGGCTTAAGGCCCAAACCTAGCCCGAGCCCGACTTTCCAATCCGAGCCCAACCCGCCCTGTAATTTGATGCACTCAGGTTAGGCATAGGCCCGGGCTGGGCTCGAGTTGGTCAATGAACTCTCTAAAATTATAGATATATATAAATGTATTTATGCAAATATATATACATATATTTATGTATGTATGTAAATATGTATGCAAAATATCTATACAAATGTTATATATACAAATATATATGTATATATATGTAAATATTATGCAACATTTACATATATACACATATAGATGTATAAATGTATATAATTGGGCCTGGCTCGGGCTACCTAAGGGCTAGGATCGAGCTCGGCTCAAAAAATAAAATCCGAATTCTTGGGCCCAAGTCCAGTCTGAGGATCGAAAATCCAAGCTCAACCTATGTAAAATTCCGGGTTGGGTTGGTTTGGGCTCAGGCTGGGCCCACCCAAGTTGCACCTCTAAACATTAGGCCCCATTGATAAGTGGGACCCACTATGCTGATTTTACAATGGGCATAGTCCATTTTAATATTTCAAACTTAAATATTTTAACAATAGTTCCCACTGATAAGTGAGACCCACTATACTGATTTGATACTAGGTAAGGCCTACTTTGATATTTTAAACTTAAATATTTTAATGGTGGGCTCCACTGATAAGTGGGACCAGCTATGCTGATTTGATAGTGGGCATGGCCCGCTAATAAATGAGACCCACTATGCTAAATGAGTCCCACTAAATTAGATTACTTAAAATTGGTTATGGTAGTGGGTATGGCCCACTAAAGCATTGAACTATGATCATTAAACTCTATTTTTGTTTATGGTGGTTAGCACCTACCAAATCAAAATAATTTACACCTATGATCTTTCTTTTGAGGTGGATAAAATCCATTGAATATGATAGTGGACCCCAAAAAATATCATTAACTTTTGATCATTAGATCTTGTTTTTTGTTTATAATGGATTAGACATGTTTATGGGCTGAGTAGCCCGACACTTGTACATATTATTAGGCCCGTAGGCTCGGACTTGGGCCCAATTATCTAAGCCTGACTTACTTTCGGACTAGGCTTAGGATTTCACAAAAAGCCCGACCCACCAATATTTTATATAATAAAAATATTAATAATATATTATTAAAAATATAATAGTATATATTTTTCCTAACCCTAATTCATTTTTTTCATTCAAATCGATAGTCTTCCTCGTCTCATCCCATGTTTTATTCGAACTTCGAACTGGAACTTCTTCCCTTTCACAACGACAGCCGGCGGTAGCGCTAGTATCTGGACTAGACAAGTCTGCAATGTATTCAGACTTAAAAATGAATTTTGAACCCAGAAATGTATTCAGATTTCAGGCTGGACAAGTCTACAATGTATTCTAGACTGGACAAGTATGCAATTTTTGATGTCCTGATCAAAGTGGCCAATTGGCCATCTTAAATTCTTAAATTTTCTTCTTTTAAGTCTTACATTTACATGTAAAGAGAAGTGGAAACTTTGTCAACTTTCTTGCTCTAAATGCGTAGAAGAAACTAGAATTTTTGCATGTTCTTTAGTTTTGGTTGATACTTGGATTACTTCTGTCTTTAGCATTGTGGTTAAATAAGGGGAAGATTAGATAACTGTTATTTACTTTAATAGTCTTGGATTGTTATGGAAATGAAAAGAAGAATCATTAAGGTAGCTGCTTGACTGTTTGTATATCCAAATATGAATCAAGTATAATAGTTTCACTTATCTTTACACTGTATAATGTTGATAGCTTGATACTTTTCTTGGCTTTGCAACCATGCCATCATTCAAAAATTTTAGTACGTTTATTTTCTTATCAACACTAGATTTAGATACAAGAATCCATGTATATTATCATTTAGCTACGACATACATATAATTAACATACATTAAGTTATATCCATTTACAATGTTTTACCCTCTTGAAAAGGTAATTGAATGTTATGCACTTTGAAATGAAGATTTATAGTGTAGCTATTTTTGTTTAGTTTTTTTTTTTTATATTATATATGCTTGACTTATTTGAAAAATTGAAATATTTCATGTAGGTTATTTGATAATCTAAATGTTAATGGCAAGTGAAAGTTGTAGCTGTAAGAATGGAGGTCCCAAACCAGAGGATGACTATGGAGAGTATGACCAAAATTCTACTAAGAAAATATTGATACTCAAGGTGTGGGAAGAAATGGAAAATATTAATTCAGAAAAGACACAGCGCAATCACTATAAGATCTTAAAAGCTAAATCAAGTAAGGAAACCACTCACTTAAAGCATCATTTAACATATTGCCATAGATGTATATGATTTGTGACACTTAGTAGTATAAGGTAACCACATAATCAAACAATGATGTGAGTACATCTTTTAAAAATTATGAATTTGACCAACAAGTCTTGTAGGGCACTTTCTATTTTTCTTGTGTGTGGAAAACACCCTTTTACCATTACTGAAGTACTTGGTTTTAGATTTTTTATACAATTTATAAACATTGAGTTTAAAAGTGTGATCAAGCATACTGCTAGAAGAGATATCATGTCTAACTATGTGAAAGAGAGAGAAGGTGTGAACAAGGATCTAAGTATCGGTATCGGGTATCGTATCAAACAGTTTGGATATGGATATGGATGCGCTTTAGAAACGCATGGATATAGACAAAAGATATGAAAACACATGGATATGCTAGGAAAATGATACAAATTTCATAAATACATCTATTACACTAATTTTAAAAGTCAAAATAACAACAAATAAAGCATAAATACATAAAAGAATATATTACTAATTGTGCGTGTCAGAAAAACCGGCTCACTTGTCGCTTGGGCTAGAAATGGAGTCGCCACCCATCAGATTAAGAAATGGAGGTGATGGGAGCTCTGAGAATGATTTAAAATGTTTTATTCTAATAGTGACTCCAAAACCCAAGGCACCGATCCAAACCAATCCGGGTAAGACTCGGAAGGGAGAGGGAAGGGGTTAGGCACCCCTCTCCTAGGTCCAATAGGTGGGGCCCACATGGTATACCAACAAACATTTATCTAATTGATTAAAGCATAATCGGCAAACTAAACTTTTAGGTCCTTCTCCTTTCCATTCCAAGAAACCGACTTTAGTGATCATTCAATGCCATTTACAAAATTGAACTGAACATTTAGAGTACTCAGATCAAGAAAACTTAAGGAAATTAGAACAACATTAAATCCAATCCTAAGCATGCAAGCATTTAATAGAAATCCAATCCAGATTCAGAGTTTCCCACTCTTCTATTTACGTAGAACATAATATACGCAGAACATAATATGTTGAGCACAAGCGCTAGCAGTAGCAACAACAAATGAAAAAAAATTATAATCAACAAAATGAAATACACGATCAACAGTTCATTGAAACTCATGGTAAATAGGATAGAAAAACAAAACACAGGAAGCAACCTAGTAACTAAGAAATATACCACTAGAGTGGGATTACCAGGGTTGTATGTTGGCCTAAACTCGACGATGTATGAACAGGGGAATCGACTAAACTAACAAATGTGCATCACTGGTCTTCAGACTTCAAGGATTTAGATCAGGGGATCAAAAGCATATTCGAGAGTGAACTTTATTGATTGGGAAAATGGTGATGCCAAAGGGACAGGTTGCGACCGAAAGATTTGCACTATCGATCTTGGGCTGAGATCTACCACTACTGTGGTTCGGTTCCAATGGTGGACAGTTTGAATTCGAATCTAATGATTAGGGGGATTTGATCCGATGGAAGGGAGAAAGAGATGGAAAAGAGAAATGAGAAAGAGAGAGGGAGACAAAGAGATCCAATGGGATTTGTCGCTGCTTCTGGTTTGGTGGTGGGTTCGACGGTGACAGGGGGCGGCAACTGGTTCAGTGCAGAAATAGAAAAAAAAAAGAATAATAAAAGAAAGAAAGGAGAGAGAGAGAGAGAGAGAGAGAGAGAGAGAAGGAGAGGGGCCAGTGGTGGAATGGGAGATTGCTGAGCTGGAATCCGCCGTTGTAACAGTTGCAGTAGCAGAAATGAAACAAAGAAAGGAAAGAGGGGGAAGAAGAAGAAGAAGAAGAAGAAGAAGAAGAAGAAGAAGAAGAGGAGGAGGAGGAGGAGGAGGAGGGGGTGCTGCTGCCGCTGCAACTCTATTCGAATGCTCGAAGGGGAGAGACGATGGATGGTCAATCCTTCTAATTCTCGGATTTTTGGATTAGGGCAAATGAAAGCTTAGGTTAAATTTATATGGGAGGTAGGGCATTTTCATAATTTTGGGGACTCTAAGTGACATTTTTGTAATTTCAAAAAGGTATGGTCAAACCAGGTCAAAGGGTGGTCAAACCGGGGTTCTGGATGGGTGGCTGAGATTTAGGGTAAAAAATGAAGGGTTGAGATGGGTCTGACTATAGAGGGAGGTTTGTGTCTATGGGCTAACGAGATTGGTCGAAATGAAATCTTTTTAGATGGAGGGGTAAATGAGGGTATTTTGGCTGAAATTTTAAAGGGTGGGGTTTTCAAACATTCTGGGTTGATTGGTAGGGTTGGATTGGCCCAACTGAGCCTGGATTGGATAGATCTAGAAAGGGCTCAATTCGATTAATTTAGGGGCTCGAAATGAGATCTTTGTATGATCAAAGGGTAAACAAGGTTTGTTTTGGGTGAAATTTCACAAGGTAAGATTTCTGGGTAATCTGAGGTTAGAATTATTGAACCTAAACATATAGTATTTGTCTAGGTTCATGTTAATGATAAAGTTAATAAGTTTTATTTTATTTCACTTAATATCACAAATTGAATGATGGTATAGTGGCTTAGAATGTTAGCGCACAATGACATTTGTGCCAAGACTTAGTTCAAATCTTTGTAAGAGTGCTTTTTAAACAAGACAAGAGATGCATACATATTATTGTGTATCGGAACGTATCAGTCTGTATCGATCGATATGATGTGATACACATTGATATTGATCTGTATCTTGTTGATATGCACAATTGGACACCGTAGCGTATCTCATATCCATTGGAAATTATAGAAAGGGATTATTCATTTTAAATCTTTGGCACCTCCTTTTGATGGGTTATTTTTATTAGATGAGGTGGCTATGTGCTTAAGTGAATGGAATATTAATTAGAAAATTTTTAGCACCACATTAGATAATGCAAGTTATAATAATGTGATGGCTAGTTCTCTAAAAGTCATATCTTCAATATATAAATATTTGGTGTGTGGTGGTGATTATTTTAAGATTCATTGTTGTATCCATATTTTGAATCTTGATGTGGAAGCTAATTTGAGACTTGATGATGTTCTCGCTAAAAGTCATAATAGTGTGAGATTTATAAAGAAATCGGTTGCTCGGAAGAACAAATTTAATGAAATTGATTAAAAAAGTTTTCATTTGAACACAACCAAAAGATTGAGGATAGATATGTATGTAACATGAACTTATTTGATGCTTGACCACGCCATTTATAATAAGCAAGTTTTACAACATTAGGGGCAAAGGAATAATATTTTTAAAATATTTATGCTTTTAGAAGAAGAGTGGGGAAAGGTGGATAGAGTTCACAAATTCTTGAAGATATTTTATTATGTTACTTGCATGTTTTCTGCTACCAAGCACCATACTTCACACATTTATTTTAAGGGAGTGTGGATGGTTCATAAACATTTGTTGGAAATGAGTAAGGAACCTAGTAATTTTATGTTTGACATGATTAGAGATATGAAAGAAAATTTTGATAAATATGGGTTGAATATAATATGATTTTGTCTTGTGCTGCGGTGTTGGATCCCTGTTGCAAGATAAGGTTAGTGGAGTATTGTTTTAATAAGATTTATGGGGAGGTGCTGGGGAGTGTGTTAATTTTATTTCAAATACTCTTCATGCATTGTTTATTGAACATAAGGAAAAAATTTCCTCTACCTCCATGGTTGGATCTTCTAGTCAAATTAACGTGAGGCATATGATAATGGTGATGGATTTGAGGATTATTAACAGTTTTTAAGTTAAAAAAAAGTCTCAAAATGATAAAACTCAATTAGATCTTTACTCGGTGGAGAAAAGCCTTGATATAAAGGCAGATGTTGATGTTTTGTTATATTGGAGTAAGAGTTCACTTAGGTACCTAAGTTGGCATCAAATGACTTGAGATATTTTAGCTATTCCTCTTTCCATAGTTGCATTTGAATCGGCTTTCAGCACTAGAAAGAAGGTAATCAATCCATGGAGAAGTTCACTTAAACCTAAGACAATTCAAGCAAGCTTTCATTTGTCTTGAAGATTGGCATCATGCATAAGGCTTTGCAATAGGTGATTATATCTACTATTTATTGAAATTAGACCTGTTCACGGGTCTGGTCGGGGCTTGCTTTGCCTCTATATTAATAGAATATGCTCAGGCCTAAAGCCGACCTAACCATCGAGCCTAGGTCTTGAGTCCGGGCCTGGCAGAAATTTGGAGAAAATATTTTTTTACTTTTTAATTCAATTAAAAACTATTTATTTATATTAAAAGACCTCAAAACCTAAAAAAATAATGAAAGATCCTCACTATTACTTGAAAAAAGAGAAGAAAAATAAAGAAAAAAATATTTTCTATATATATACTTTTATTATATAAAATATATTTTTATTATATAATACATTAGCAAGTCGGGCTTGAGCTCGGGTTAGACTTTTTTGAGAAAGCCCGAACTCGACCCAATATTTTAGGCCTGAGCCCAAGCCTGCGGCCCTAAAATCTTGTCCAAGTCCGACTTAGATCGAGCCGGGCCAAGCTGACCCGTTGTGCTACCCGGCCAATGAACAGGTCTAATTCAAATATATTATTGCTTATTTTATTGAATCTAATCTAAGAGTTATTTTCTAATTGTATGTAGGGGTCAAACTTGTTGGGCACTTCTATAGGTTTTTTAGAAAAGGAGGAGGGATCAAAAGTAGTAGTGATGATGTTGAGAAGATGCTAAATTTGATATGTTTTAGGTATTATATTACCATATCTTTCATTTATTTGTTTGTAATTTGACATGAAAATGATAATAAATTACTTATATGATATGAGCAATGACAATGACTTTACCTTTTATTTCTTTTTTCAGGTTTTGATGGCTCAAGAAGTTGGGATATTCAAGCTTGTTAGTGAATTCAAGAATAGATGGATGGTTGGAACATTTTATTTTTGGAGGAACAATATGATTTTCTATTGATGGATGGTTGCTTTCAAGAATAGATAGATGGCTAAAAGCCTAACGCATCTTTTGGAATAAGATTGGTATTGGTTATGTTTTAGTGTGTTATGAGATACTTGTGTCAATGTATGTTTTTAGGTTAACTTTATGGGGATGGTGCTAAAACATTTCATTTTTGGAGGAACAATATGATTTTATATTGATAGATGGCTGGTTAACTTGTGCCAATGTTTGTTTTCAGGTTAGCCTTGTTTGGAATTGAAAGGACGCTAGAACTTAGAATTTATAGCTAAATATAAAAAAAAAAACACGTTACATATGCCAAAAAAAATATTATTTGGAACTTGGAAAATCATGTTGGGCTTTAGGCTCGGGCTCGAGCCTAAGTATATTGTGTTGATAACAAGTGAACCTTTGGCTTTAGCTCGGCCCATGAATAGGTCTATAGTGGATGGGACCTACCAAATCAAATAATTTATACCTATTATAGTGGATGATCCACTGATTATCTTGTTTTGTGGTGATAAAATCCGCTGAATATGACAACGGGTCCCAAATATCATTAACTTTCTTTTTTTGTTTACAGGTGGTATATCTATTGTAAGTGGATAACCATTGATACTTTTATTATTTTTTTCATCTTCCCCTCTCCTCCCTCCTTTATATAGAGCAAAGTAGTTATGGGAAGGGGAGTTAAGATAACCTTCCCACTCTTCATAGATGGGATGGTTACTTAACTCTCTCCCATAACTAAATAATTTGAAATTCAACTTTAGATGAGGTGGGCCAGTTGTCAAGTATGGCCTTTTTTTATGTTTTTATGATGGGGAAGCCTGAAGCCATAGGACTCCCTAATATTTCAAATACTAAACAAATTGCTCCCTCAAGCTTTATCTCCTTATCTAGGAGATAAGGCTTGGCTTCTTTTTGCATGGGTTATATGATTCAAACTTGAATCATTCTCCTAGGTAAGGTTTTAAAAACCGGACCAAAAACATAACTTTTTGGATACTGGTTCTCGGGTCAAATGGTCCGACCATCTGATTCGAATGGATGGCTCATTTTGATTTAAAAAATAAAAAAATAAAAATAAAAAAGTTGACAATTTTTAACCCCATCCAGTTCAAATGGATGGCTCATTTTGTTTGACTTTATTATAATAAGGGATTAGATTGAAATTTTTAACCCCATATATTTTGTTTAATTGGTTAATAACCAATTGAGAATTGTCAAACACTTGTAAATGTTCAAGATTCATTTCTCATGCTTTTTTCTTGCGAATTATAATTGCTTCATATTCTATAGTGTTATGCGAGCATAATGATGTAAGGGAGAATGAATAGAGAATCAATTCCCCTGATGGCATGATAAATATGATGCCTACAAGGCTGCACCTTGTTTTGAAGAGGCTCCATCAAAATAGAGTTGCCACGGTTTTGCAGCTTCTATATACAAGACTCTTTCGTTTGAAAGATCATCTAATAATTCCATAGGATTAGGCACAGGGTAAGCTGCCAAAAAGTTAGTTATTGCTTGACCCTTAATTTCTTTTAAAGGCATATATTTTATTTCAAACTCTAAAAGAATTAAGATCAACTTGTCTAGTCTTCCTGTTAAAACAGGTGAGGAAAGTAAGTATCATAAGGGACAAGCTCTTGAGATCAAAGTATTAATTGGGTGTGCAAGCACATTATTGTTCTAATTTTTACACAAAAAATATTAGAGCTAGGCACACTTTTTCAATTGAGGAGTAATTAAACTTTGCCCCCACTAATGTTCTACTCAAATAATATAGGGCATTTTCTCTCCCTTTATCATTATTTTAGGCTAGAATGTCCCTAGTAATTTTATGAAGTTGAAATATACAAAATTAATGGTTTTTCCCTTTATAGACAACACTAGCACTAGTGGATTTAGCAAGTAATTGTTTTTATTTTGAAAATCATTTTGGCATGCTTTATCCCATTCAAAAGGTGTATTTTTCATCATCAACCTTGAAAATGATTGACATCTCCCAAATAAATTAGAAATGTATCTTCTTATATATGCCAACTTACCTTGTAAAACTCACAACTGTCGTAGATTTCAAGGAATAGCATCTCCAATATCTCCTTGATCTAATGGGGTCGATCTCAATTCCTCAATGTCAAACAATTAATCTGAGAAATTTTCTTGATGTTACCCTAAATGCATATTTCAAGGGATTCATTTTGAATTAAGGTTTTCAAAGTCTTTCGAAGACTCTTTCTAGATCACCTATATGATGCTTTTTTTTTTTGTTTTTACAACCAAATTGTCAAATAATACTCTATAGTGTTATATAACATGTCATTAAATATGACTGTCATGGCCTGTTGTTAGGTTGACCTTACATTTTTTAAACCAAAGGGTATTACTATGTAAAAATATATCCCTTTTGGGGTACAAAAAGCAATTAGTTCTTCATCCTTTGAGTTGTTTCAATTTGATTATGACATGAAAATCCATCCATGAAGGATAATAATTCACACCCTATGATAGCCTCCACTAATAATTATGTGATAGATAGTAGAAACTCATCTTTAGGACAAACATTATTGAGATCCCTAAAATCTATACAAATGTGTATCTGTCCATTTTTCTTTTTAACAGGAATAATATTGGCCATCCAAGTGGGATATTTAATAAAGCCAACATTTATTAGTTTACCAACCTTAGCCTCAATTTGCACTATAAGCTTAGGCATAAAGCAACATCTTATTTTATAGGACACTTATCCTTTGAGATCGTTAACCGATATATAACTATTTTAGGAATAAGTCCTAGCATATTCTAATACCCCTAAGCAAATACATCTTGGTATTCTTGGAGTAATGCTTCATAGACCTTAAATTCTTCTTCAATAAGTGAAGCACTAACAAAGATGGGCTTGGGGTCTTGAACAATGCCGAGGTTGATTTTACAAAGATTATCTTCAATTTCTTAACTCCCATCTTCAAGCTTCGATAGAGCTGGTTACATGTCTTTGATTTCTTTAACTACATGATCCTCATCAAGAAGATCAATTAACTGAGGAGCTTCTTCAAGAGGCTCTACCTATTCAAAATTTGTAAAATTAAAGTGTATATTTTAATTTTGTGATTTTTTATATCCACAAAATTCTATAATAACCTTTATACCTTGATCTTGAAGACTTATACTTTGATTTCCTTGGATAGAGATGTAGTTGACTTCAATCTTAAACTCTCCATCCATTTCAAGTTTCTTAATGATGATTCCTGGTTGCTTCTCTTTTTTTCATGATCTTTTGGGATGAAAAATATGAATCTATTGAATACATAACTTGCTTCTTTAGCTCATCTTTCAAGACTTGAGTTGTTTGAACATAGAAAATCATGGCTTTAATTCATTTGGGCTAAGAATAGCCTTCTCTCGATCTGTAAAGATCAACGCCTCTAAAGCTGATGCCACATCACTACATGTAGGAATGTCATTGCCTTTATTATTTACAAAAGAAAATGGTTTAAATTTATGAAAGACAATCCTTTTATTCCTTCTATTACTGTCTTAAAATGAAGTTGACATAATCAACTGAGCTTGAGGAATAGATTGATCAATCCTCCTTAATGGGCAAGTGTAACTTGTTGTAAGCGCTGGCATCATGCTTTGTAATGATGTAAGAGTCTTTTTTTCCCAGCTTTCTTTGACTCTTTGGAATATACCTAAAGATAGGTTTAGGTTTTGAGTAAGTTTGTCAGCCTTGTTTCCTTTTTACTTCACTTTGAGGGAGCATAATAATCTTCACTTTTGGGGCCATCAACGGAGCCTTATCTATTGTGATGGGTCCTCTATAATGTCTAAGTTCTTCGATGAACATAGTATATTTCCTCGGCTTAAAAAAGATCCCAACTTGTTTAATTAGCTTACATATATCCTGATATTAATGCTCATTTTTTTGCTTCCATATCTGATTTTGACTTCTGTGATTGTTTTGCCGCAACACCAATAAGTGACATAGAGATTTCAACTCGAAATTTTATAGTCTTTGAAGGTCTTTTAGAATTAGGCCTTCAAATAATATTAGAAGACTCTTTCAAAGCCTCTTTTGTAAGGGAAGAAATTTAATTGAAAACAACTCTCTTTCCATGAAGAGTAGAATCATTTCCACTTGATGACATAAGTTCTACAACTCGAGGTTTCATCTATAATGAAGTAGAAGCATTTTCATTATTCTCCTTTGAAACCTTGGTAGATATTTTGGAGATAGATTTTTCTACAAAAATGGCCACCATCATGATTGGAGTTGTTTGAGGAATGGGTAAATTAAGTGGAATGGTACCAATCGTAATATGGGTAGGTGGAATTGTCCTAGCCCTAGGTTTGGTGATCTTAATTGGAGAAATTGTTCTCAGTGTTGAGATATTCAAGGTTGTAGAAATAACCTTCTTGAGCGGATTAGTTTTAGGAGGCTCTAACCCTATAGCTTCTATACATAGGCTTCTTTTTACAGGGGGTGTCTTAACGACCTTTTTCTTTTTCTCATTCTTGATTTTCTTCTCAACCTTAGGAATTGAGGGAAAAGTAGCAGCGAGGGAGTTTGTTTCCACAGTAAATATTGCTTTGTACAAAGGTTTCTTTGAACTCTTCGCCCTTCCATTGTTTGTTGTAGTAAGACATTGATAATACACAATTACTTTGGGAGCCATGCTTGTTAACTTGTAATTTATAAAAAGTCAGAAATTTTTTAATAATATCAAAGATGAAAGGGAGAATAAGGTCCAACCAGGCATGCGAAAATTATGTTTTGATCATAAAGAAAAAGCTTGAACAAAGTCTGATTTACGTATTCAGGGCACATGATTTTGATTACATTCCTTGGAGGAAATACACTTTGATTTTGATTTTATGTGAAAGAAATATTTTTTAAGGGTTAGACTCAATAACAAGTATAAGAAGGCCCATCAACTTGGGCTTTCAATGGGTTATACTAATGAGTGGATCCCACAATCTGTGGATGAGTCATGGAACCCACCCACTATGTAGTAAATAGTTATATATTGGGTATTTATGTATTTTAAACTTGCATATTTTCACCACTGATTGGTAATAAGTAGGATCCACTATATTGATTTAATAGTGGGCATTATGCACTTTAATATTTTAAACTTAAATATTTCAATAGTGGGTCCACTGATAAGTGGGACCCATTAATATTTCAAACTTAAATATTTTAACAATAGGCCTTGCTGATAAGTGGGACCCACTATGCTGATTTGATATTAGGCATGCGCCACCTTGATATTTTAAACTTAATTATTTTAAGAGTGAGAACCACTATGCATTGGCATGACCCACTTTAATATTTTAAACTGAAATATTTTAACAATGGGCAGTGTTTATAAGTGGAACCAACTGTGTTGATTTAAATAAAGCATTTACTCTATTAATTATTAGGGGCGGAGACAGGCATGTAAAATTCCATATTTCCATTCTCCCAAGTCCCAACCTGAATGCTTTTTGATCACAAAGAGAGGTCCGACTTTTCTTGTTAATAAAGCCTGATAATTCATGCAAAGTGCCTACCATTGAGAATTGGGCCCTAGTTAAGTGTCCTATGCTATATATCTAAAGGGGTATTCTACAACATGATTGCACCTTACATGCATGTTAATTGAATCGGGTTGTTGCCTATTGCGTTGAAAATCCAAAAGCCAAGGCCTCAGACCCAAATCAGTCGATCAAATTTACAATTGAGAAGATGTAGAAAATTGTTTAGCCAAAGTTGCAGAGTGGAGCTCTATTTGATCTCCTTTAATGCGTCCAAACTTTAACATCACCATTAAGATATCATCAGAAATCAGGGAGTATCTTTTAAGTTCTTTTTTAAATTTATTAGTTAATACATTGATACCTATTCTGAATATCTGTGGTTAACTACATTCATGTTTAATCTTCTTTGCTTTAATGATTAGAACAATATTCATTTACTTCTAGTTCTATTTTCTTAAGTTTTCCTTCTAGTTTCAAGATCTTGTTTTATCTTAGCTGGAAATCTCCTTCTAGTCAATCTTGTTAGGCTCCTTTTCCTTTTAGTTTAGTTTTATTTCTTTTCCTCTCAATAACCGCTCTCTAATAGTCTTTTTAGTCTATCTTTTCAAATATCATAATTATTTTATGACGGTCCAATTTTCTACTCTCTCTATCTGTAGCCACTTGGTATCGAAAATCCTCCCTTCTTAATTACATGTCTTTTCCAAAAAGCTCTTAACCTGTTGCCTTACTAATCTTCTTCTTGTTTCTTCCTTCTTTGGTTACTGACTTTTCACTTCTCTATTACCTCCCCTTTCTCTCCTCCTGCGTTCTTCATGGATGATCTAGATGCCCTGAATGTTGTGTTTCAGTCTATGCTCCATACTAACAATATTCTAGGTATTGAACTTATAGACATCCACCCTCATATACCTGAAAATCTCCAAAATGATTGGGCCTTTTCTTTCATTTGTCGATTATTTTCGTGTCTCACAGATCAATTTGATGAACTAGAGCAAGGTCTTTACTCTCTCTGGAATTTCAACCATGAACACTTGTTTACGTCACCTTTCCAACATAGTCACTTTCGTCTTCGTTTTTGTTATGAAGACGATTATGTTAGAATTCATGACAATGGCCCTTGGATGTTAAATGGGCAGTGGATTGTTTTAAAACCCTAGATACAGAGTCGACCTCAATATGAGTGACAACTCAACCAGATTGATGTTTGAATCCAACTCCATGATCTTCCCTACGAGATTCTTTCAATAGAAATATGACAGCCCATTCTTGAAAGCATAGGACCTACCCGTCATATTTCAGTTATCCAAAATTATATTCGTGCGAAAGTTACAATCACCATTGATCAACCTCTTAAACTAGGTTGCTTTCTTAGTGTCATGAATTGGGTTACTTATCGTTATGAAGATCTTCCTTCGACTTGTTATGCTTGTGGATATGTTGGAGATTTGTTTCATCATTGCTCTCAACCTATTCCCCAAGTTTTTGGACAATCTTTTAAACAATTTTTCAACCAAATATCCATGCACCATCCTAGACCTTGGTTAAGAGTAGAAACTCCTATGAGACACAACTGGAAACATCCTTTATTTTGTGAGCTTGTCAATCTCCCTACTCCAAAAATTATTCCTCCCTCTACCCCTTCACCTTCTTTTACTCCTTTATAGCCACAACCTTCCACTTTTCCAATTGATACTACTCTAACTAGAGTCACCTCTTCTTGTTCTACTTCAGTTCCTTCAACAAGTAACCCTCCTACTGTGAGAGTGACCCCGAAATCCTTCTGTCTAGCACAACAAACTCAAGTTGTCCAATCTTTTCTCTCCCGATCCTTCTAATCCATCATCTTCTAGAGGAAATTGACCCCGCATTAATCTACTTCATCATTTGGAGGTTGAAGATTCTACCAACCTTCCTATCTATGACCGACCTGAATC
This sequence comes from Nelumbo nucifera, assembly GCF_055504915.1. Lineage (NCBI taxonomy): Eukaryota > Viridiplantae > Streptophyta > Magnoliopsida > Proteales > Nelumbonaceae > Nelumbo > Nelumbo nucifera. The sequence goes on from NC_142649.1 coordinate 60,439,816, forward strand.
TTCTTCTTGTAGTAACCAAACAGAAAGAATTTTGTCCATTATTCCTTCTAACTTAAATGATGACACAATTCTGACCAATCAGAACCTGACTTTATTGACCGAGAGCATATCCGTGCAGATACAACTAATCTGGTTAGTTTCTTGTTTATTTATTTTTATTCATTAAAAAGGGTGGTGGTGGCTGGCCCCAATAGCCACAAAGTCGCTAATGTTGATTATTAGTTGGAACTGCCGTGGGGCAGAACGCCCTAAGGCAATTCAATGACAAGGGGTTTTGGAAAAAAACCATAACCCATACTTTATTTTTCTATGTGAAGCCAAAATTTCTTCTGACAAAATGGTTTTGTTAGCACATCGATTTCATTATCCTAATTTCTTTTTTCTACCACCTGAAGGACGAGCTGAAGGATTAGCAGTGTTTTGGAAAAATGGTATTAATGCCTCTGTCTTTTTGAGCCATCCAAGGTATGTCCTTTTCAAAGTTTCTTCTCCCCCATTTCTTGATGACTGACTTTTAGGCTTTGTCTATGGACTTTCAATTAAAGCCCACCATAGTAATTTCTGGATTCATTTAAATCAAAGGTTCCAATACACTAACCTGCCTTTCTTGTTAATTGGAGACTTTAATGAGGTAGACAATATTATTATTCAAGACCCTTCCATGTCTGGCAACCCATACCGCCTTTCTTCTACTCAATATCGCAATCTAATTTTTTTATCATAATCTCATAGAACTATACATTCAAGGCGGTAAACTTAGTTGGTCCAACAAGCGTTCCATTGGTCTCATTAGTAGAACTTTGGACAGAGTCTTAGCCTCACCCGAATGGATTTCAGTATTTCCTCATGCCACTCTTACTCTTTCTGCAAGATGGGGATCTGACCATCATTCCCTAGTTCTTGATATGTCTCATCTTAAAAACCAACACCCAAAACCATTTAAATTCTTTGAAATGTGGTTATCAAATGATTCTTGCAGACCAAAAATTCTAAATGGTTGGAACTCTCAAACTAATAGGTATGCTGCTTCTAGAATTTCCTCAAAGATTGATAAAATTAAGCATAACCTAATTAATTGGAGGAAATCTAAGTTCACCGATCCCTATCATAAGTTAAAGGATATTGAAACTCAAATTATCTAGGTGGAACAATCTACTCCTTGGGATCATCCAAATATCATGGCTTTATATAAAAAGTTTGATGAGACTTAATTACAAATTGAAAGTTTTTGGAGACAAAGATCAAGACAACTCTGGCTGAATTTAGGAGACAGAAACACTAATTATTTTCATAAAAGTACAATATGTCGCTAGAGAAGAAATGAAATACAGGGAGTCAAAAATCATCAAGGTACTTGGATGACTGACCATAAAGACATTGGAGCAATTTTTAGTGAGCACTTCTCATATCTTTTTTCCCAAAACCCACCTTCTGATCTGTCATTTATTGATAATCTTTTTTCTCCTATCATTACTGAAAAAGATATTGAATCGCTAACTGTTATCCCCTTTGATGAAGAAGTCAAATCAGCCCTCTTTAGTATAGATAGTCTTAAATCCCTAGGACCTGATGGTATTCCTACTTTAGTTTATAAAGAGTTCTGGGATCTGATGGGTTATGAAATTATTGAATTTGCCAAGGAGTTTTTCCAAAATAAGAAATTACTAAAACGTCCCAATCATACTTTTATTTCTCATTCCAAAAAAGGAAAATTGTACTACAGTCACATATTACCATCCTATCAGTCTCTATAATGTCTTGTATAAAATTATCTCCAAAATTCTAGCCAATAAACTTCGTATTGTCCTGGATAAATGTATTTCCCCCACTAGTTTGCTTTTATCCCAAGAAGATAGATGACAGACAATTGCCCATGAAATGTTTCACTTTCTAAAACACCAGAAACGAGGCACTAGTTTGTGGCTATTAAATTGGACATGGCTAAAGCCTATGATCACCTAGAGTGACCTTTCCTCCTCAAAATCCTCAAAGCTCTAGGGTTTAACCAAGACTTCTGTCACATCATCTTTGAGTGTATTTCTACTATTTCCTATTCTATTCTCATTAATGGTACCCCAAAAGGAAAAATTTTGCCTACCAAAGGGATTAGACAAGGGGCTTCTTTATCTCCTTATTCATTATAGCTATGGAATGCCTAACCAAAATGATTACTAAAGCTGAAACTGATAACCAACTTCAAGGTGTACAACTTTCAAGACAAGCTCCTACTATTTTTCATTTACTTTTTGCAGATGATATTTTATTATTTCTAAGAAGTCATAGAGATGAATTAGATACTCTTAAAACTCTTCTGCAACAATTTCAGGATGCTTTAAGACAGCTCATAAACCTAGTAAAATTAGGAATTTACTTTAGAAAAAATACTCATCCTAGACATCAACGAATGATTAGGTGACAACTTTAGATGAAAAATCTTCCTAAAAATTCTAAGTACCTTAGTCTTCCTCTAATCTAAGATTGAAATAAACACTCACAACTTTCCTTTATCCTAGATAACTTAAAGAGTAAACTTAACAATTGGAAAGCCTCTTCTATTAGTCAAGCAGGAAAAAGAATTCTTATCCAATCTGTTTTTCAATCTATTCCTTCTCATGCTATGATTGTAGCCCAATTACCCAAAAAAAAATCAACAGCGTTGATCAAATTATAAAAATTTTTTGGTGGGATAAATCTGATACAAATCCTTATCCCTATCACTGGGGACCTTGGCATAAATTAACCCTTCCCAAATCTTCTGGTGGCTTAGGATTTCGACAAACAAAATTGGTCAATGTAACTTTCCTCAAAAAACTTGCTCGGAGATTCCTCAATGAACCTCAGAAATGGTGGGCTCAAATTTGGAAATCTAAATATTTACCTCGTAATACTTATTTTCCTTATTCCAATCCTAAAACCAGTTCTTTCTTTTGGAAATCTACTAACCCAAACTTCATAAGCTTTCCCAAGAAGTAGGCTATTTGGTTTTCAACAACTCTATTGAAAATATTACTCAGTTTCCATGGATCCAAAATGAAGGTCGCTTTTTAATGATATATCTATTTCTCCTCATTTAATAAATATCACCTTTGCTGATCTTATCAATAATGGACATTGGCATATACCTGCTATCCAGGCTACTTTTGATCCTACTCAATTTTTCCAAATTCTTAATACTCCTATTCTTCCTAATAATACTACTATTCAATGGATTTGGACCAAATACTGTTCGGGTAGGTTCAAAACTTCTTTAGCCCATAAATATTTAATTCAGGAATACATCCCTCAAGTATCCCCCCAATTGAATTGCTGTAACAAATGGATTTGGTGCTTTTTCTATCCTCCTCAGTATCAACTTCTTTTTTGGAGAGTTATTCATGATTTCATCCCGATCAAAGAAAATATTTTTTCTAATCATCAAGACAAATATTGTGTTTTCTGTCAAAATGGCTCTGAATCCTGAACCATTTATTTCTTAATTGCCCTTTCACAAAATCTGTTCTCTTTGCCTCTCCCTAGAATATAATCTCTTTTGACACTTCTTATGACTCTTGGATTAATTATATTTTTGGACTTGATCATAAGATTTCAGATAAATATTTTTTAAGGTAAATTCTTTCTTGGTATGCTATCTCATTATACTATCTTTGGTTTGCCAGGAATGAAAGTTTTTAGAGATAACGCTGTTTCAAATATTTGGATCATTCGAAAAACTAATACTATTTTTCAAGGTATTTTGTATTCTTATTTTGCTACAGACACAACTGTAGAACCACCTCTGCAATTATGCCTACAAGTTAAAGAAGATACTGATTGCATTATCTTCACTGATGCAGGGAAAATTAACCAAATCTCATTTACTTATGGGGTTATTCTTTTGAATATTCAACCAGAATGTCTTCAAATTACAGGAGGAAGGAAAAGATTAAAATCAGTAGAGGAAGTAGAAATTTTTTCCATCTATCAAGGGATCTCTATTGTTCAAGAACAGGGGAAATCTCATCTTTTGATATGCTCAGATTCCCAATCTATGATTCAAGCACTCCCGGATCTCTCTTCTTTGCATTGGTCTAATCTAGGACTTTTAACTGAAACGAAAAACCTTTTATCTTTATTTAGGTCTTTTAATCTCTTATATATTAAAATGAGGTACATTATTCCTGCACACCAATAACTAACTTGAGCAAACAAACTTTGCAGGAATCTTTTGTATTATCTCAGTACCCTCCTTATCCTACTGTACAAAACTTTGTATTTTGCTCTTTCTGTTAATATAATCTCTTTACTTGTCAAACAAAAAAGAAAAAAACTGGGTTGATTTAATAGTGGGCATGACACATTTTAATATTTCAAACTTATATATTTTAACAATCAGCCCCATTGATAAGTAGGACCCACTATACTGATTTGATAGTAGGCATTACCCACTTTGATAATTTTAACTTCAATATTTTAAGAGTGAGCCCCACTAATAAGTGAAACCCACTATGTTGATTTGACAATGGAATTGACCAACTTTGATATTTTAAATTTAAATATTTTAATAGTAGGGTCCACTAAAAAGTGGAACCCATTATACTGATTTAATAGTGGGCATGACCCACTTTGATATTTTAACTTAAATATTTTAATAATGGGCCTACTATGATGAATGGGTCCCACCAAATCAGATTACTTAAAACCGGTAATGGCAGTGGGTATGGTCCACTAGGGCATTGAATTCTGATCATTAAACTCTGCTTTTGTTTATAGTGGATGGGATCCACCAAATGAAAATAATTTACTCGTATCACTGTGGGTGATCCACTAATAATCTTATTTTGAGGTGGATAAGATCCCTTTAGGTGAATCCAAATATCATTAGCTTCTGATTATTGGATCATGGTTTTGTTTATAGTGGGTAGGACCCACCAAATTAGATAATTTACTTGTATTACATGGGGGATCCATTGATGATCTTCTTTGGGGTGGACTTCTTTTTTTTTTTTTTTTTGTTTACTAGTGGCATACTTGTTGTATTAATGGGTAACCCATCGATAATTTTGTTCTTTGGTGGATAAGATCTACTGAATATAATATGGTCAACCATTAAAAAAGGAAGAAAATTGGAGATGAGATTTAGAATTTTAATGGAACTCTATAAAGAGAGGATAAGGATTAAAACTAGAAAATGTTCAAGGGGAGAGAAGGGAAGAGATAAAAGGGAAAAAATAATAATACATTACGTGTGTATTTATCCTCTTCTTGTTTACTCAATAGAGTTGTAGTTCTTCTCTTCCTCTCACTCTTTACTCCTCTCTCCCTTTTCTTTTTTTTTTTCTTTTTTTATATTCTTATCCTTCCCTCTCATAAGTAAATAATTTGAAGTTCAACAGAAGAGGTGGGCCAACTGTCAACGTTAGGCCTTTCTGTTTTATATATATTTTTTCTCTCTTTCATTTTATGTTTTTAAGATGGGGGAAGCCTAAAGCCACAAGACTTGTCAATATTTCAAATACTAAACATTTCCCAATAAATGCACTGCCTCTAGCACTCTTTGGTTACCATTTGATGGATCTTGTCCAACACATTGCCTACATAGAAGATAGAACTTGGGCAATGGGTAGTTGGGTTGCTTTTTTTCTTTTTAATTTCTATCAAAGTTCATTTTTGGCCCGCTAACTTCCACGTCAAGGGCATACCTTTTTTTGATAAGCTTGCCCATACTTTGCTCAATCTACTTACTAAACCATTTTTATTTGGTAGCTCCAAATGCCAGTTTTCACATTGAATTTAGTTGATGTTTGGCAAGTCTTTCTATCTAGTTTTTTAGGCTTTAGAAAGTTTGAAAGACCAAAAATCGGTCTATTCCCATTTGATAACAAAAAATTGGAAAGATAAGGAGACGTGTGCATGAAAAGACCCAAAAGGACCAAATAGGCTGAATTTCGGAAAGCTTCAAATGAAGCTTTCTAGTCTTTTTGCATGACAAATATCCTCTAAATGCATTTTTAAAAGCTCGGTACACTGAGCCACTTACTAAATGCTCTTTGTCTTTAAAGACAAGACTTCAAAAGCTCAATATGTCTTTTGGCCATTTGGGTTGTTAGAAGATCTTTCTAAAAGGACTTGCCAAATGGCACCTTAGAGTTTTTAGATGATCTGATGAACTTTAAATATTCTAGTTGAAGATTTGACTTGTTCATTACTTCTCTTCCTTTTAGGCCCCATTCGTTGTCGATATCTCCTAAGGGGTAAATTGGTTAATCAGGTAATTTATCATGATCCTTGTGTTCATATGATGCTATATTGGGTCCTACGGTAATCCATTATTTGGAGAGTTTTAGTTACCCGAGTAACCAACCCTCCTTGAGGGTGGGTAAATTACATATCCATGCGCTGATAAGGGTCTCTCCCTCCCACCTCCCCCTTTACTTGTGTAACTTGTTGAGGCCAAGAACACTTGAAACCAAACTTTCTTGGGCAAGTGAAACCTAAGAAACACTTGTTTGAGTAAATTCACGTACCCAAATAAGTGAAACCAAACGAGACCTTATATATATATGCTCCATTAGGCTATATCATGGGCTTAGCCAGGATGGATTTTTCTAGATTTTAAACAGTATTTTGAGACTTCAGCTGTTCATCTTTGGTTCATTGGTTCAGCCTACATCTCTGGCCCTGATAATACTTGGCCGGACCTGGTTCTATGCGGGCCGGGTTGGGAATCTAGGCTTGTCTTTATAAACTAATGAAACTATTTTTTAAACTCAAATTTTAAATTTATATTCATTTTTAAAAGCAAATAAAATTATAATATACATATATTATTAATTTATATATTATATTATGTTATATTATATTAGATAAACTACGGATAGGTACCCTGAACTTAGGTTCAAAAATAGACACTTGGGTTCATTTCCATCAACTCATGTTACATTCTATTATAAAATTACCGAAATGGCTTTATATATTTTAAAATCATAAAATTTAAAGTTCTATTCGGTCTGGGCATCACTGTTGCTCATCGTAGGGAAAAGAAACCATTGCTGCTGCCATGGGCAGAAAAAACTTTTGTCGCCGCGCCTGAGAAGAGAAGAAGATCAACCACGCACTGTTGTCACATGAGAAAAAGAAAGAAGCACCAACCATTGCTAACTGCCGCTTGAGAAGAAAGCAAGGTACTAACCCTCCCCCTTTTGTGTTTCCCCTTTTCGTGTTGTCTGGGAAGAAAGAAAACAACATTGTTTGAAGTTCTGCCTCCGTATTGCAGGAAATCCCCTTCCTAATTGTGATTAAACCCAATGAAAGGCGAGAGACATTTGAACTTCCAAGACGTCTTCTGCCCCCTTATTAATTCGTTTAACAAGTTGGAATGCCAGACGTTTGGACGTGCCAATCCTTCTTCCAATTCCAATTCTTTATTTAGATTTTGTTATTTTCATTTCCTGAATTCATTTGGGTTTTGCAAATAGATTGGGTTTTATTAGCCATTCTCCAAGATAGAGGCTCTAGCTCAAAGCTTTGATTTCACTATCAAAGCTCCAGTCGTTCTTCAAGATAGGCAAAGTACAAAGCTTTTCCTCTGCTATGTATATGAGGAACTACACATCTTGGATATGGAGGTACAAGAAACATACACAAAGACTGCGTTCAGGTTTGAAGTCTTTCTTTTGGATACCAAAACAGGGGCTCCGCCCCATTGTCCCTTTCAACCTATCCTTGAATGACGAAGATCTTTTAATGTTTTTTACATGAACAGGTTATTCAAGTGGTAGTAACAACTCAGTTCATGTACCATAACACAAACCTTCGTTTCAGGTAAACTCTCTGTTGGAAAATCACATTTTAGATGGCAAAACAGGGCTCCGCCCCATTCTCTCTCTACCTATCCGCGAAATATCATTTTATTTTAGTGTTTGAGAAACCATCTCAAACAGTTCATCTATTTCTTCTAATATCCTTTTTAGGTTTTTACCTCTATTTTATGCATTGCATTCTTCATATAAACAGTTCACTGCTTTTGTTTGAGAAACCAAGTCTCTTCAGTTGAAGCCAGACCCAGTTTTGTGCTATGCATTATCTCTTTCTTTAGTTAGTAGTAGTTCAAATCATACAGTATATATCTGCTGCAATTGTAGATTTTAGAAGCACAACACCATCAAGGCCTTTAAGAGGATTGGGAGCTTTGTCTTTGGTCACCTGGCAATGATACCAGAACAACTATCGACATCGATAGAAGAGCCAAGGCAAGGGAAGATAAATAGACCCCCACAACGACTTACCTGAGTTGGAGAGACGAAGATGAAAATTTCCCTGCAAATGTAACCTGACACAAACTGTCCAAGATGGATGAATAGATCGTAATGAGGACTTGAGGATAGCCTACTGCCTACCCAATTGAAGATGAATAGATTGTTGTCGGTGTTGGTACTTGGTAGTTCCATTAGAGAACCATAGAGATGGGTTTCTAGATAGATATATATATATATCCACCTGTTACTGTTAGGATTTTTGCTTAGACAAAGTAGGAGTTTCTACTTTCCTTTTTAACGTCCCTTTTCTCACTTCTCAATTTTCTTCTTCGGTCCTTTACAAGCCAACCAATGACTATGACTGGAACAACTAGATTTCGTTCAGAATGGCCACTGGCCATTTTCCGATTAATTGGGGTTGGGCAATTGGAAGTGATTGATTGCGCGTATAGACCGTTTATACATTCGGGTAAGGACGACAAAGTAAACATGTATTGTTCATCCGTTGTCAATCCATGTAAACGGGTTAATAACTTTCTATTGGATAGACCGATCCGTACTTCGATCTAAACCGTTTTTCAAATCCATGCTCCATGTTTGAGTCAATTAAACAAAATTTTAAGGTTCTTAGATAAAAGATTATGGTTTTAAAATTCATTGTTACATATAAAATTAATTTCCATTAGAATCAATGCAATTTATTTAATAAAAATGTTTTTATTAATAAAAGTTAGTACGTCAAAAAATCTAACTTCATAATTAATATACTTACAAGAACTAATAAAATTTAATAAAAAATAATCAAGCAATATTTAATAAAACAAATTTATTAATATATTACTAAATAAAGTTCAATGGCATTTATTAATATACTTACAAGAACTAATAAAATTAATAACATTTAATAAAAATAATCAAGCAATATTTAATAAAACAAATTTATTAATATATTACTAAATAAAGTTCAATGGCATTTATTAAACAAAATTAGTATTTAATAGAAAATAATAAAATGTCAATTTATTATTATTCCAAAATAAAGTTAATATAAAATAAAGCTAAAATTAAAATTATTATTAAAAATTTTTAATAATTAAAATTATATATATAAATAGGTTTGTCCATGTAAGCATGTCTCTCCTTTGAGAGAAGCTATTTATCTATTTTCTCTATTTTTTGTATTTTTTTCTTAATTTCTTTTGTTTTAAAAATATAAAACAGTAATATAGATTAATAAAGCTATACACTATTAGAGAGAGACTTTTGAGTTTTCCAAGGCCTCTTATTTTAATGCATGTTATTATTACATTTAGAGAGAGAGAGAGAGAGAATAGGAATAATAGTATAAATCAAGGTTTTTAAAACCGAACTAGACAACGAACCAGTTAGAGGTCCCGTTCCTAGGTCGAATGGTCCGACTGTTCAAACTGAACGGATGACCCATTCTGACAAAAAAAAAAAAAAACGGCCAAGATCGTTGGACGGTTCAAACGGTTTGACCGCCAAGGTCAGCGGTTTGCAGACCAAATCAATAGTTTTTGGTGAAATAATGGTTCTGGGGTAAAATGGAACCAATCACCTGACCAGTTCCTGATTTTTCTGGTATGGTCCGGTTTTGAAAACCATGATATAAATCAAATAATATAAATAGGTTGTGCTTAAACAATCAAAAAATTATTAATTTAAAAATCCACTAAACTTTCACTAAAAATAAATATTAATTAACCTTAGTAAATATTAAAAATGTGTTTCAATTCCACTTAAAAATCCAACTTAATAAACGCTAAAAAAATAAGAAATTTAAATATAAAAGTATTAATTGATAGTTATAATAATATTATTAGATAACTTATGAGTTGAGACCTTAATAAATGCTAATAAAAATATTAATTGATAGTTTTAAAATACCAACAATTAATTAAAAATCAGAAAAATTCTGAAAACCTAAACATAATTAAACTACTAAAAATAATTAAAAAATATTGAAAATTAACAATTTTATATTAATAAGGGTATTTACTTAAAATAATTAAAATACTAAAATACAATTAATAGTATTTTATTATTAAAAAATAACAAAAATTATTAAAGAATACCCAAGCCATAAATTATTGAAAAATAATGAAAATTAGTTGTATTTTTAATAACTATGGTATTTATTTAGTTATTTAATTATTTTTACCGAAAGCAAATGCAAATTAATTTTGTAGTGACTAATATGCAAAAATAAATGATGAAAATACTAGAAATTATTGAAAAATACCCATATGCAAAAAATACTGAATAATAATAAAAAAACACCAAAAATTGATTAAAAATCCAAAAATTATAAAAAACCTAAAACTTAATTAAAATAATAAAAATAATTAAAAAATAAATTAATTGTATTTTATTACAAAAATACTGAATAATAATTAAAAATAATGTATTTTCATTATTAATGGTAATATAATTAACAACAATTATTTTTACACTGTAATTAGCAGTAATTATAATTTAAGCTATAAGTAGTAGAAATTACATTTAATAAGTTTTAGCCAAGAAATTAGCAATATTTCTAAAAACATGATAATTTCCATAAATTACTATATTTTAAATAGATACAGTAATTTAATAATTATAAAATTTTAACAGCTAACAATATTTTAATAATTAATAATAAAAAGTAAGAAATCATTTATAACTTAGCCTAACCCGATTAGGTCTATAAATTTGCAAGCTCAAGCAAATATTTTCTTTTGAATTAGCTGAGATATGCACCATGCCCACACATTGTCAGGGATAATTAGATCCGATGTCTAATTGGGTATCCAACTTTTGGAGTCCAATGATAGCTTTAGCAGATAGGGCCCAAGCTAAACAACCCCTAATAAGCTCAATTTGGAAGTTATATGCATATATGGTAAACATTTTTATATATAATTTAAATAACAAATTTTATATTAATATATATAGAAATGTTATATATTTTTATACTAGACTAGAATTAAGTAGAAAATTTAATTTGTAAAAAATCATAGTTTTATAATTAACATGAGCCTCTTTATCAACAGAAAATGTGCAAGCCCGAGCCCGAGCCCAACTTGACCATCGACCCTAGATCTTGAGCCTGAGCCCAACCCTTATATAAAAGCCCGAAGCTCAAGCCCGAGCTTGAGCCCAAAGCCCGATTTGTACACAAAATGTCTTATTTTCAGTATACTTTTATAAACTAATATTATATTAATTTAGTAATAATTTAATAAATTAATAAACTAATTTATATTTCCTAATAGTAAATTGATATTTATTAATAATTTAAGAAATATATATTATATTTATTATATATAACATAAGTACTTTTTTATATATATAATAGTATCGGGCTGGGCTTATTTGAGAAAGCTCAAGCTTGAACCCACGAGCCTAAAATTTTGTCCAAGCCTGAAAAATAGCGGGTTAGGCCAGGCCGGGCCATCGGGCTACCTGGCCCATGAATAGGTCTAATTGTATATATAACCAATTGTATACATAAAAAACCATATGAAATAAAAATTTAAACATCTTTTTCATTTTTTTTAAATGGACATCTCATAGCTTGGCTCAGTTTGCGGCCTGACTTGGCCCAAGGCTTGGTCCAACATGACCCGATTTACACCTCTACTTGAACTTGCCCAATACTGGGGACAGGGTGGGGAAATTTGAGGATTCCCCATCCTTGATGAGGAATGGGGTCCCTTGCCCCTGAACTTGCCCGACATTGAGAAGTGGTTGCCTTGCCTTGGACCCGCTTGACATTGGGGACGGGGCGGGAATGGAGTAGAGTGTCTTGATGATGGGGCAGGGATAAGGATGTCGGTGCCCTGCCCTGAATCCACCCATTGTCATTCCTATATAATTGTTAATTATTAGTGAAATTAATAAAAATGTTAGTTTTTGTAATTATTTTTATTTATTTAAAGTTAATCAACATTTCATTTAAAAATAATAATTATTAAAATTACTATAAATTATTAATAAAACTAAATTTATTAAGTATTTATTCATATTAAATTAATAATAACTATTTTCCATAAATCAATATTAAATAAAAACCCAATTATTAAAATTTTAAATATTAATAATAACTTTGAATAATTTTGGTTAATTAACAAAAAAAAATTAATTATTAATTTAATATTAATTAATATTAAATAAATTATTAAATCTTTCAGACTTTCTCGTACATCACACGGGTCCTGCTAGTATTATATGTAATTTATTATATTATATTATATTATATGGACCAGGCATTTTGGACCTAAGATTTTTAGTACTGGAACCGGTCTGCGTTATGTGCGAGTTTGATGCAGGCTCGGTTCAGGCAATGTAGGCCCGGGCAGAAATGATCATTGATCATTCCTACGTTTGATAAATTATAATTATAACTCCTACCCGAGGCCCAATATGCAATACTAGGTCAGTAGGTCGTGCTTAGCTTAACCCACTTCAAGCGATGGTGTGCGATTGATGCAATAAACACACAAATTAAACACGGTTGGGGATGGATTCTTATACCTAAAGCCGATTTTGACCCAGTTAACATCCGTGCGGGACCCATTGACTCGTGTGCACCGGTTCTCCAACGTATAACACGTGGCAAATACTGTCCCAGGAAGGAGGATGATGTACGAGACACGAGAGTTCAATTTCTATCCTTCCCCTGCATGACGCACCTCATCACTGATGGCCAACCAAATTTTCTAAAATCCCGAGTACGTGTCAGTCAGTGGAGTGTGCGTCATGCTTCATGCAATGAGGCTTTTATGTTTGCCACGTGGCAAATAGTGAAACCGACGTACTGAAGTATCTGTCCACATAACATAAGCCAAGGTTTTATTATTAAAAGGAAGTGAACGAAAAAGCCGTTGGTTTCATGCATTTCTCCTTGCTGGTTGATGTATAAATAGAGACGAAGTTAGTGGAGGAAAAGCGAAAATGCAAAACAGAACGAAAGTAGAAAACTAGAAAGTAAGAGGAAGAAAGGAGAGAAAAGATGGGTAAAGGCGTGATGAGAGTAATGGAGAGCGTGGGTCGTTAAGACGGTTTCGCTTGGGTTCGCGTGGCGTGCGAGCTAAGCCTAAGCTCTCAATCGATTATCCTTCTCTCGCCAGCGAATGGAAACGGTAATCATCAATTCATCATCACAAGTTTTCTTTTGCATTTTCACTTCAATTTTCCTGCATTAATTTGATTCCGCTTTCTGATCCGCCTCCCAATGCAAGCTTTTTCTTCTTAATGTGGTGCATCTTTGTTCCTTCATTCTTTGACAGAGATTTCTCAGTTTATTTTCTTTTTCTTTGGAGGGTAAAGGCTTTTTCTGAAATGGAGCGCGACAGCAAGAAGAGAAGAAGAGACGACGACGACGAAGAGAAGACGGACTGGGATGTGTGCATGAAAAAGCAAGAGCATGTCGGCGTCGGCTTCGAAGACTCCGATATCTTCAAAGTATCAGATCCGTTTCGGCCATTTGGAGTGTTCGATTTCCCCTGGCTTAAAGACAATCTGGTGCTCGAATCGGAAGACTGGAAATTCGACGACGTCTTCTCTGCTTCTCTGGGCGACGTATCGGTCTCTGTTGGTGGGGGAGTCGATTTTGGGGGTCAGTGTTTGTGTCAGACTCCGGCGTTGGTTGAGATTCTTCCCGGCGATACGTTGGATGAAGAATCGTGGCCATGCGAGGGGGGCATGAATGATATCGACGGTGGTGATTGCATTTGGAGCTCCGTACTGAGTCAGCCGCTTTCCACCGGTTTCAGCAAGGTTCCTAACGCGTGACCACTGATTATAAAAAGGGATTGAATTCGTTTATGATTCATCTTCTCTTTTCTTCCAATTTTTTTTGTTCTTTGTCTCTGAATTTGTTGACCATACGATTTTGATCCCTGAACGATTTGATTCAAGGATGGTGGATTAATGGGTCCTACATACGTGTGGTGGTGAACTGGTGATTGCTGCAACTAACAAACATTGTACCATCCCACGCATAGCTCTTCTGAGACTGTTTGGATTGGAATTGATGCGAGATCCAAATTGGGACCCATCGCTCATTTAGCATGGAAATGGAATGAATGCAAGAAAACAGTGATGTCGTATGTTAAATGCAAACATGGGGATTTGGGCGTAGAACGTAGAAGTTCTGGGCTTTTCGGTTTTAGCTTAAAACTTAAAACCCATACTCCTGAGTCCTGACAATAAGAACTGTTTTTGTAAAATAGGAGTTAGATCAGGTTTAATTAATTGGCAGTGGAATATAATTTCAGTCAGTTTGGAAACACTACCGTATTGAACTTAACTGACTTTAGAATAAGAAAACGCACCAATTATATGCACAAGAAGACAATAAATAAAAGGTTTCATGTAGCTCCGTTTGCTTTTTGGGTAAATGCAGTTAGCCGGTTACGTGGGTAAGTTCATTTATTCATGTCTTTTTTTTTTTGGAAATTGTCTGAGTTTTCAACATTTTCCTTAAACTCATCACAATTTTTTAAAATGTCTAAAACTCATCATATACCTTCCGTTAGTGCACCAATGGTCTTTTTAAGTTTTCAATTTTTTTGTTTTTTTAACATTTTTAGTATTTTTTTATAATTTTTAATATTTTTTATAATTTTTATTTTTTTATATTTTATATTTTCTACAATTTATAAATTTTCCTATATTTTTTGTTATTTATTTATAATTTCCGTGTTTTTCTATAATTTTTATTTTTTGATTTTGTTTCTCAATTTTTATAGTTTCTATAATTTGAAAATAATTTTTTATTTTGTTTGCAATTTTTATAATTTTTTATATTTTTTGTAATTTTTATGTATTTTATATTTAAAAAGTTTTTTGAAAATTTTCTTTTTTTTCATGTCTAAATATTAAAATGGTAATATATTAACACTCGTTAATTTAACTTGAAGTTAGTGAAATGGTGAGTTTTAGATAAAATGTGATGAGTTTAAGAAAAATACCAAAAACGACAGTTTTTCTTTTATTTTTTAGTTTTAAAAATTCATTATTTTTAAAAAGGATAATTTTGTCTCATTCAACTAACGAAATTAAGGGTATTTTGGTTAATGGGGGTTTCGCTTTTCATTGACCAATTTTCTTCGATTCAAAATAAATAAAGAAAAAACAAATAGTCTTTAGGCTACGTTTGTTTTCGGTATAATTTTTTATATAAATTCTATCGATGTAAAACTCAATTGATGGAGTTCAACATGGATGGGTTTAAAATTTTATGAACTATTGATAATTGATGCGATTATATATGGGGCGGAGTTTTACATCGGTTTGAATTTATATAAATAAATTTTATGTCAAATACGTGATTGATGGTGCACGATCTGGATGTTACTAGTTGGAAGGTAGCTCGAACGCCAATTCTGAAGTAGACTGGTCGAACTGCAAGATAGATAGATCAGAGAACCTGGGGTGACTAACCCAGCGAGGTCATTTCGATGCTCAAGTCAATATTGGATGTAAGTAGCGAGCTGAAAGTAAGTAAACTTGAGAGCTAGAATGCACTGTATCATGCGTATCATGTGTTAGTGAGGTAGATGCCCTTATATAGGCGTTGTTTGGCGTGGATTTCACACATCATATCCGAGGTCTCCGGGAAGATGTGCCTAACCGGCCCGATGTCCTCAAAGGTAGCTGTGCATGTATACCAGTCTTCGAGCCTTGTTCGGTTTCCTCCGGAACATTCGGTACGGGGGCTAACTTTCGAGAAACCCGGGAGTGTTGGGATATGCATGCCAAATTGGTTGGTGAACACGTTTTGCAAGTCGCCACGTGGACCTCAATCAGGTTGGCAAGCCCTCAAGGGAGGTTGATCCTCATCGAGGTCACTTTGACTATACTAACGAGGTGCCAAAGGTCGGCCCCTGGACGAGGTGCTACAAGCCACTCAAAGTTGTGGATAAGGTTGTTAGTTAGGTTTTTGCTAGGTCGGCGATGGTGGCAGGTCGCCAGGTCGAACTCCAACTCTTTGGCTAAGGCAAGTCATTGCCTAGGTGGTGCCGAGGTATCATTCAGCTGTTTTGAGATGCCATGTGTCATGATGCCACTGGAGGGCCAAATCCGTCCTCATCAGTGACCTCATTTTTTTGAAAATCTAGATATGTATTTTTTGAGAAGTTGTTAAAACCCACAATTCATTGCCACCATTTAGACAAGTGGCATTCTCATTTTCTAGAAAGTTAGACATGTGGCAATTTCTGAGAAATTCTTGTTAAAGTCTGCAACCCACTACTAGGGGCCCCCTACCTTTTAGACATGTGGCCTTCTCATTTTTCATGAAAGTTATACGTGTGACATTTTTAGAGAAGTTGTTGCTAAAGCCCACAACTCATTACTACCATTCACACACGTGCCATCCTATTAATTCAAGAAGTACAATTTAAAAAGTTGGTAGTTTCACTCCTGAACATTCTCAATAGACAATTATTTATTAGCTTAGCACATGTTTATCCATAGTGTATTGAATACAAATGGGGGAACCCATTAAAAGATTAGCATAAACCCATATTTGTTTTTAAATGATTTTTTTCCAAAAAGAAAATACTTTATTAATTACAAACTTGATTTAACTTTTAGGAAGCAACATAATATAATTTTTAAAAATAAATAACTCAAAATAGATTTTGATGGAGGGAGATTTGGCCCGACCTCGTAGCACGGGTACACATGGGCATGACCTTGTTCAAGCGATGACTCAGCGTGACAGCACAGCAAGCGTAGCCGCAACTCGAAGGGAAGGTCTCACCGAGTTCAGCCTGGCAACTCGGCGGGATAGGCTACTCGCCAGGAGTTGCCTAGCCTGCACCTCCTCCCCGAGGCTAAGGCACCCCAAGCTACCTCCGAGCTCGGGGCCCCCTGGCCTTTCCTAATACCCGAGCTCCTCCCAGTGAATCTCAGGCCACTCCCAGACAGGAACACCCCGATCCGCCTCTAGGTACCCCGAGGTGAAGACACCTCGGGCCAGACAGCTCGGCATAACTTGCCACAGGCAGCTCGCCGCTTGCGGGATAGCCTGGCACAGGGTAACTCGCAAAAGAACAGTTCGACATATCGCAGGAAGATCTCCTGCCCGACCACCGTACCCGACAAATCTTGGAACAACAACCACGTCCCTTGTCAGACAGTGTCGTGCCTGTCACCTTTAGAGGGTGCCTTACACCTAACAGGCACGTACCCTGCAATGATGGCCCCACGCGTGCCACCTCAGTCCTGCCTGTAATGGCTGCGGTAGGCTGACAGTGGCGGTTATACCTGCCTTGTCAGAGGCCAGTGGACCTGATGCAACAGAATTTTGTTATAAGGAGCCTACTCTCAAAGAACAGAGGTAACTTCTATCACTCGCGCTATCTGCACTCTTAGCCTTGATCCTCTCCTTGCTTCTTCCACAGAATACTAACTTAACCGTCAGAGTGTTCCCGCCGGGCAAGCCCCCGGGGATTCTTCTCCTTCTCCATCTCAGGTACCTTTCAGGAGCCACGCAAGTGCCAACTAGGAGTGACCGGATTGCACACCATCATTTGGCGCCGTCTATGGGAACCGCTTCTAAAAGCCTTCTCTAAACCTTCACAATTTTTCTTCTCTAAAAACTCAGCACTCATGGTTTCTTCGAGCAACGTCGGACGTAGCATGGAGATGGATAACGCCAGGGAACAACCCTAGGTTCCCACGGTCTGCATTGGGCAGTTCATCATTTGCCTCTTGGTGGATGGAGTCCCTAGCCTGAATGTGCCGCGAGCAGTGGTGCCTGTGGTGTTCCCCTTCCCTCCTCTGTTGAAACAACCTTTGCTGAACCGACTATCATCCCTCTGGCGACCAGCCAGAACCAGCTCGACGATTTGATGCAATGCATGCGGGACATGCAAGCCCAAGTGTAGCAGCTCCAGCAACACCAGCTTTACCAGCAGCAAGTGCTACACCATGTCTCCCAGTACCACTACCAGCAGCAATTCCCTCAGCTGCCTCAGCCTCAGATTCAGCCACAACTCCCTCCTCGGTACCCAGCCTCACAGTGAGCTAGGTCCCGCCGCCAGGATGAACGCCCTTCTTGCCAAGGAGAAGCCTCCCAAAACCCCCCTAAGAGCCAGGCCTCCTCTCGTGGCAAACAAGAAAGACCGGTCACCCCGGTCTCACCGCGGGCAGTCAGGTTAGGAGGACCCCAGCTCACTAGGTCTACGTTACCTCGGCAGTCAAAGTTCGAAACCCCGCTTCTGGAGAACCGGTTTGAGATCCTGGCTACAAACTCCAAGCAGGATCCCTCTATCTGCAGCCATCACTAGCGGCCCGAGCTACTTCCTGCACAAACCATTCCTGATAGCACGGAGGTGAGCAGCACAAGTGCGGAGCCCGCCAAGAAGCAGAGACGCCGCCGTCGAGCTCGCCGATCTGCCACCCACAACCTGCCTGAGCTCAGAGGAAGAGAAGAGGTATGCTTGGGCGAAGTTAAGGCTCCCCTCCTTTCAGTTCCATCCCCCTATCTCCTGAGCTCCTGGTTGTTCCAATGCCTAAGGACTTCAAACTCCCCCCTCTCGACAAGTATGACGGGTCGTTCGACCCAAATGAGTCTTGCATGTGCGTGGCCTTCTCCACCACTTTCAAAGGAGTGGCCCGCACATAGTACCGAAACCTAGCACCCGGATCGATAAGAAGTTGGGCGCAGTTCGCGCAAGCCTTCACGTTCCACTTCATCACCAGAATGCGGTGCCTGCGAACTGAGGAAAGCCTTCTCAACATAGTCTAGAGAGAGGGAGAGTCCATCTAGGGCTATATCAAGCGGTTCAATGATGCATGCATGCAGATACCACCCCTGGACTCCGTAGTACGCCTTGTAGCGGCCAAGAAGGGCGTGACGCACAAAGAATTCAAGTGGCACATGGTAGTCAACCAGCCGGGAACCATAATTGAATTTCTCAAGCTTGCGGACAGGTTCATAGCTACGGAAGAAGAGATCAACCAGAAGGGTGAGAGTGCGCCTGAGAAAAGAAAGAGAGAAGGAGAACCTTGCAGCCAAGGAGACAGCCGAAAGAAGAAGGACGTAGCTCGGGGGGCAAAGCCGGGTCAGCCGTTCCGAGGTCCTGTAGCAGACTGAACTGATTACACCCCACTGAATGCGAAGCGGGCTGAAATCCTGATGGCAATTAAGGATGCCCCGTACGTGAAGTGGCCACCCCGCCTGAGGGGAATCCCAATGAAAGAAATAAGAATTTGTATTGTAGCTTTCACAGAGATCACGGTCACAGTACCGAACCAACAGGGTAGCGAAGCCGGAATAGTTCTGCACGACCCAAGTGGCACAAAATTGGAGTACACGCTACGCTTCGAGTTCACGGCATCCAACAATGAAGCAGAATATGGGGCGTTGATAGCTGGACTAGCCTTGGTCAGAGAAGTAAAAGCCAAGCATATCGTTATCTACAGCGACTCCTAGCTCGTGGTTAACCAGGTCACTGGCAAATACGAAGCTCGCGAGCCAACCATGGTCGCCTACTTAGCCAAAGTCAGAGAGGCCCTGCTCAACTTCTAGTCACACTTCATCAGGCAAATCCCGAGGTCGGAGAACGCTGAGGCCGATGCCTTGTCTAGGTTGGCCACCACCAGTGATATCACCATGAGAACCGTGTACATAGAGGACCTACCTCGGCCTAGCATTCTCGAGGGAGCAGAGGAGGTCGCTCCCGTCGTTCAAGCAGAGCCGAGCTGGATTGACCCGCTCGTGAGCTTCTTGCTACATGGGACCCTCCCTGCAGATCGCAATGTGACCAGAAGGGTAGAGTGCTAGGCAACCAAATACGTCATAATAGACCAACGACTGTACCGGAGATCCTACACGCTCCCCTACCTGTGATGCCTGTAACCTACCGAAGCCAAGCTCGTACTCTACGACACTCATGAGGGTCTGTGCGGCGGACACTTGGGGGGCAGAGCCTTCGCCCAAAAAGCACTACGACAGGGGTATTATTGGCCAGCAATGAAGGCAGACGCCATCGAGCTCGTTAGAAAATGTGACAAATGCCAGAAGCATATCAATATCCACCTCCAACCTGCTGCCGACCTCAAGTATCTCACCAGCCTGTGGCCTTTCGCACAATGGAGTATCGACATACTTGCACCGTTCCCGCCAGTGGCAAGCCAGAGGATGTTCTTAGTAGTAGCAGTGGATTACTTCACCAAGTGGGTAGAAGCTGAACCTCTTGTAACAATCACAACCCGGAACGTCCAAAACTTCTTTTGGAAGAACATTGTGTGCCGCTTCGGGTTACCTCGGGTGCTGATTTCTGACAACAGCAAATAGTTCGAGGACATCAAATTCCAGAACTGGTGCCAAGACATGGAAATCCGACATAATTTTACTTCAGCCGCACACCCTCAAGCAAATGGTCAAGCAGAAGTCACAAACAGAGCCATCCTCCGCAGACTGAAGGCACGTTTGGACCGAGCTAAAGGATTGTGGAGAGACGAGCTACCCAGTGTTCTATGGGCTTACCGAACCACGGAGAAAAATGCCAAAGGAGAGACTCCCTTCAACCTCACCTATGGCACCGAAGCAGTTATCCCGGTAGAAATCGAAGTACCTATGCTGCGACTGGAAGCATACAATGATAAGACGAATGAGGACGAGCTACGTACCAACCTCGATCTTCTCGACGAAGTAAGGGACCTCGCGTACATCAGGACTGTAGCTTACCAGCAGAGAGTAGCTCGGTACTATAATGCTAGGGTCAAGAAGCGGAACCTCTGCGTCGGCGACCTAGTCCTGCATAAAGTTATGGTACCTGAGCCTGGCGTTGGCAAGCTCGGGTCCAACTGGGAAGGACCTTACCGAGTGAAACGAGTGCTCGGGGAAGGAACATATGAGCTCGAAACGCTCGAAGGAAGACATGTACCTCGGGCATGGAATATTGTCAACTTAAGATAGTATTACCTGTAACAACTGAGTAGGCTACGAGCCACTCCTAGAGACTAAAGGCCAAGATGCCAGGCTAACATGGTTTCGACACTATAAGACCCTGTCGCCTCTTCGACACAGGTGAACTCTAGGAGAACGGACCATAAGCCGCTCCTCCAGCCTAAGGGATAAAACGCCGAGCTAATGAAAGACCCCAGCCCCACATAAGACCTAGCCGCCTCATCGGCATAGGCTAAGTATTTGTAATGCCTAAGGGGCAGGCAGCTCGGGTACGAACCTTGTGGTGCATAGCCCGCCCCATAATGCAACAGGTTGAACCTGCTAAGGACAACCGATGTCAACTCAAACCGGGCACAGACAGGTCGGGCACATACCCTACTATGTTACTCACCTCGGTATACAAACTCAACGCGTGCCTTCTTGGCTACGTGCTTCTTTCTCTTCATTTGGCAGAAGAGCCTCTGACCGTCAATCTTCTTCGCCTCCATGGGACCTGCAGTGAAGCTCGGCGTTAGTAATCCCGAAGTAAATATATGGGCAAAAGAGCCGAAGTGAAGGAAAACCTACCCGGGCTCAAGCCGGCTTGGATGAGCTTCTCCTCGGCTGTGAAGTCCTTGTAATTTAACCCAGCTGAGCCCATGACTGGAGTGACTTCTTGGTCTTCCCATCGAGGATGACACTGGGGTCTTAAACGGCCACCCTCCAGTCAGTAGGAAAGGGCCACCACGTGCTGCTCTGAACTACAAAGTAGTCCCGCTTCCAGATCGAGACTTTACTCAGGAGCTTGTGCATGAGTTTAGAACCCGGGTGGGGAGACAAGTAGTAAGTGTGTGCTCTGATGGAAAGCTGCCGGTAGGGGTGGGGAGACAGGTAATAAACCCGTGCTCCCATGGAAAGCTGCTGGTAGGAAGACTGTAAGAGTACTCCCCAGGAAGTTTGAACCTCTGTATGAGGTCCTGGAGTCTCTCCAAAGTCATGATGGAAGGGCCGAACTGATCTGGCGCTCGACCTCGATGGGAGGTGGAGGCCAGATGACCCAAAGTCGCCCGTACATCGGACGGCTGGGCGGTAGAAGAGCCACCCTGAGCCGAGGTACCCACCTCGTGCTCGTTGATGAGTCTATCTACGCTAGATGACATTACAAGGCGAAAATGAAAGAATATTCGGAAAAGAAAAAGAAGCTCGGAGACTCAACATTGACGTTGGGGACTTTGTAGCGAAGAAATGACCAAGGGTCCCCCACTATTTATAGCCGCTGCACTCAGGCGTTAAGGATCAAGATGGAGACGATCCAACGACTCAAAAAAAAAACCGGCTACGGGTTCCTCGAGGTGAAATCAGTTTAGCGCGTTTTTTGGCGTCCGCGAAGTCCGAATCGTATGACGTCCGTGCGTAAACTGAACGCGACCCAGGTTCCCTTTGACTGAGCCGAGAACTAGACCGGTCCAACTAGGCAAAACGCGTGATGAAGCGGCATGGGTACCGAAGCCAAATCCACCCGGCGCAACATGAACTCCCTGCGCTGGGTCAACACCGCCAGCACAGGGAGTGGGGGGCAATTGATGGAGGGTGATTTGGCCCGACCTCATAGCACGGGTACATGTGGGCGTGACCTTGCTCAAGCGATGACTCAGCGTGATAGCACAACAAGCATAGCCGTAACTTGGAGAGAAGGTCCCATCGCGTTCAGCCCGGCAACTTAGCGGGATAGGCTACTCGCCGAGAGCCGCCTAGCCTACACCTCCTCCCCGAGGCTAAGGCACCCCAAGCTACCTCCGAGCTCGGGACCCCCTGACCTTTCCTAATACCCGAGCTCCTCCTAGTGAATCTCAGGCCACTCACATACAGGAACACCTCGATCCGCCTCTAGGTACCCCAAGGTGAAGACACCTCGGGCCAGACAACTCGGCATAGCTTGCCACAGGCAGCTCGCCGCTTGCGGGATAGCCCGATACAGGGTAACTCGCGAAAGAGCAATTCGGCATATCGCAGGAAGATCTCCTACCCGACTACCATACCCGACAAATCTGGGGACAACAACCACGTCCCTCGTCAGATAGTGTCATGCCTGTCACCTTTAGAGGGTGCCTTACACTTAGCAGGCACGTACCCTGCAATGATGGCCCTGCACGTGCCACCTTAGCCCTACCTGTAACGGCTGCGGCAAGCTAACAGTGGCGGTTATACCTGCCCTGTCAGAGGTCAGTGGGCCTGATACAACAAAATTTTGTTATAAGGAGCCTACTCTTAAAGAACACAGGTAACTTCTACCACTCGCGCTATCTGCACTCTTAGCCTTGATCCTCTCCTTGCTTCTTCCACAGAATACTAACTTAACCGTCGAAGTGTTCCCGCCGGGCAAGCCCCCGGAGATTCTTCTCCTTCTCCATCTCAGGTACCTTTCAAGAGCCACACAAGTGCCAGATAGGAGTGACCGGATTGCACACCATCAGATTTATTAGATAAATAGTAAATACCATATAAAGTTGGTTATTGTTTACCAATAAGATCTCATTTAATATCTTAAATCAAATTAAAAAAAAACATGAATTGATAGTAGGTTTTGATGAGGGGCATTTTGGTCACCCCACGCAACTACTGACATGTGAACGTTGTAGGAAACACAACATCTAACTTAGCAAGACAGCTTGACAAACCAACACATAGCAATTGACATCAGGCGTGCAACCGAGCTGGGGCGAGCTCGGTCTACCAACAACACCAGCTCAGCCAAAACCATTCCGTGTGCCACGCTCTTGCAAACACCGTTACCGCGACCATAGGAACAGCTTGCCGAACCGCCCACCACAAGACCCGCGGGTGACCAGTAACCGCCACGCGAATCTAGCAACTAAATGTCCAACACACCCCAAATTGCGGAAACAGCTCTGCAGAAGACTTAGAGACGTTGCTTGATGGCACCTGAACCTCAGATAGCTATAAAATGACCCCAGGATCACTTTGAAAGGTATAAGCACAAAAGCTCTTGAACTCTCGCACATATTCTCACTAAAATTTCCTTACTACGTAAGCATTGGAGTGTCTTCCTGGGTAAAACCTACCCAATCACTCTAATTCTTCTCTCTTTATTGTCCTTCTCAACTCAGACTTACAGTTTACAACTTGGCAGTACAGCTCAACATTGCCAGATCAGAACTTGGTTTAGAGCCCAGTCACTGACATGAGGGAGTGAGCAAATAGCGAATCATCAATTGGCGTCGTCTGTGGGAAATGCAGCAAAAAGCTAGTGTTCCCTTCATTCATTTCTCTTATTCTTCTCAAAGAAATCCTTCAATGGCATCTTCCAGCAACCCATCTGCCAACAATGTCAACGACCAGATTCCTACTGTTATGATTAGCCAAATAGACGTTCTGTTACCACCAGTCGAAGCACAAGGCAACATGAATATATCGCCCCTAGTAGCTGACCATGCGGTACCTCCTGCAATAGTCAACGTAAAATAGTTCAACAACCTAGTGCAGAGCGTGCACACCATGACCGAGTAGATTAGGTCATGGGAAAACATATTCATCTTCATTGCTGCACAATAGCAACAACAATTCCAACAGCAGCAGCAACAACGCCAACAACAGCAGCATCCTGCAGCACCCGATCAACCTATGTCACGAGATGGCCAGCAGGTTCCACATAACAGCCTGCAACAACCATTTAACAGCCAGCGTGTGCCAGCCAACGATTAGCAGGTCCCATACAACAACCAGGAAATTCTGAGAAGCATCCAACAACTACCTCCACAGAACAATGGCCCGAATAACGGAGACCCACCTTGCCCACAGGTATGTAGTCAGATCTTGGTCCCAGACAAAGTGGACCCAGTAATCCGAAATGAGTAGGCCCTTGCAGAAAGCCAAGCTGAGGTTCTTGATAGGACCAATGTCGCAAGTTCCACTGAATGAACCAAGAAGAAGAGCAAGAAGTAAACACACCATGCAGGAAGAAAAGTACAGCTCACTCGTGCGAGCAACGAGGCCTAACCTGAAGAGAACAATGTAGCGACCAGTAGGATGGTATCCCTCTCAGAACCGCCTAGTCTAGCACGTGAAACCCCACTTGCACCAAAAATCTTTAAAGCATCGCGTTTGAAGAACTTTCAAGCCCTAACTTTGGAATCCTACAGGGGAAAGACAGACATGATGGAGCATGTGAACAACTTTCAAGCCCTCATGCTCCTCAGTGGAGCAAACGACGCTGGCTTTTGCATTGCATTCCCCACAACACTAAAGGAAGAAGCTTGGCTTTGGTATTCTAGATTGACACTAGGATCCATAAAAAATTGGGATCAATTCGCCACCAGTAAGACACTCCAAATCAGCGACCTGCTTGTTCAATATTGTCCAGAAGTCAAATGAAACGCTTAGGGAGTATATTCAAAGGTTCAATATGGAGTGACTACAGATCTCGAACCTAGATTCCGCCATGCAGCTCATAGCAGCGAAGAAAGGTGTCAAGCACCGCAAACTGAAATGGGAACTCGAACTACACCCACTAGCTACCATGGAAAAATTCCTTGACGTAGCTCTCCGCTTCATCAAGGCGGAAGATGCAGTAGGGACAGAGTCTGATACAACAAGAAAGAGAAAGCGTATTGAAGAAGAGGCGAGTACAAATAGGACTAGGCGAAGGGCCAAGTCGCCGAAGAGAAGCAACTCGTGAAGAAGAAAGCACAGCAGCTCGCCACACCGCAAGAGCAAGTCACCAGCCAAAAGATTAGGTTGGATTTCAGCGATGCCACCAGCATACACAAGAGTGTTTACCTCGTTGAATGCTAAAAGGAATGAGATCTTGATGCAAATCCAGTCTAATGATTACGTGGAATGGCCACCAAAGATGAGGGGGGATCCTACTACTCGAAACCCAAATAAGTATTGCCATTTTCACAAAGGTGTTGGACATGATACTAAGCACTGCTGGAACTTAAAGAACAAAATTGAGGACCTCATCAAAAGAGGCTATCTGAGGCGCTTCATCAAAGACGAACGATAGTCCAAAGCAGAAACTAGCAGGGAGGTGCCCTAGAGTAGCAGATAGAAAGAGCAGGCCCTCAAAAACCAGCAATCACAAGAGAGGTAGGTCTGAGGGACCATAAATGTAATTACCGGAGGCTCGATAATAGCAAGTTGTACCGCATTAGCAGGAAAGAATGTCGTACGAGAAATAGAGCAAGAGGATAGTCGGCCATGCAAGCACCCTTGGAAGGAGGAAGTAATTTATTTTATAGAGGATGACATGTGTGGGGTCCAGTACCCCCATGACGATGCCCTAGTGGTAAATCTACTAATCAATCATTTTAGAGTGAAGAGGATTCTAGTGGATTTAGGTAGCTTGGCAAACATTTTGTTCATAGAAGCTTTCAAGCGGATGAAACTTAGTAAAGCCGACCTGTAGCCCGCAGACATACCATTGGTGGGATTCAGCGGTGAGATAGTTCACCCAATTGGTAGGATAAGGGTTCCAATTAAGGCGGGCTCACTGCCCCACACGGTGCGCTTCGAGCATGACTTTCTGGTGGTGGCCGCCTCATCGCCTTATAGTGCAATCATGGGATGAAGGATCTTACATGCATTGCGGGTTGTGGTCTCAATGTACTGCCTTGCACTGAAATTCCCAACGGACACAGGTATAGGAGTTCTACGAGGGGACCAACTAGAATCTCGGAAGTGTTATGTAGCTTTGTTGAAGGCCAAGGGCAAGATTAGTTGAAATTGACCTAGAACCACCGCCAGAGGACACAAAAGAAATAGCTCTCCCAATTGAGGAAACCATTGCAGTACAGGTCTCTAGAACTGAACTTGAGAAAATGCTCTAGATTGGAGCTTGCCTGAAAGAACCCCTGCGATCCGAACCGGTAAGCTTCTTGTTAAATAATTTAGATGTTTTCACCTGGTCAGCAACTAAGATGCTGGTATAGACCCTAGTTTAATAACTCATAAACTTAATGTTGACCCTACAGTTAAGCCCGTTTGGAAGAGGAGGAGAAACCTCACCCCAGAAAGGTGGCATGTAGTGGACGAGGAGGTGGGGAAGCTACTAGCAGCAGACTTCATCAAAGAAGTCTAATACCCGAACTGGATAACCAATCCAGTCCTAGTAAAAAAGGCAAACGGCAAGTGGCGGATGTGCATTGACTTTATGGACTTGAACCAAGCTTGCCCAAAGGACAACTTCCCCCTACCCAGCATAGATTGCCTGGTGGATGCGACCTCAGGATTTGAGCGACTCAGTTTCATGGATGCCTACTCTAGCTACAACCAAATACTGATGGATCCGAAAGACCAAGTGAAGACCGCTTTTATCACTGAAACATGCTTGTACTGCTACAAGATCATGCCTTTTGGTTTAAAGAATGCTGGGGCGACCTTGTGATTAGTCAACTCTGTTTTTTCTGATATAATTGGTAGTAAAGTGGATTGTTATGTAGATGATATGGTTGTAAAAACACTTTTTTCAAAGAATTTGATTTTTGATTTAAATCTTGTGTTCGATGTTTTGAGAAAACATAATTTAAAATTAAACCCTTACAAGTGTGTTTTCGGTGTGACCTCAGGTAAGTTCCTAGGCTACATCGTTAGGTAGTGTGGCATAGAAGCTAGCCCTGAAAAAATCCAAGCTATCCTAGACATGAGACCACCCAACTAGGTTAAGGAAACTCAAAGACTAACTGGACGAATAGCAGCTTTTAACCTATTTATGTCTAAATCGGTTGGGAAGTGTCTTCCCTTCTTCAAAGTTATAAAGAAAAACCAAGCTTTCGAATGGATTGAGGAATGCCAGATTGCCTTCAACGAGTTAAAGCAGTACTTAGCTCGCCACCCCTACTGACCAGGCCAGAGATTGGAGATGAGCTTAAACTCTACCTCCGCGAGTGATGAGGTGGTTAGCTCAGTCCTTATAAGAGAGGTATATAAAATGCAATGATTGGTGTACTACGTAAGCAAGGTTCTCCACGCTACTGAAACAAGGTACTCCAACATAGAAAAGCTCACCTTCGCATTGGTGCTAGCCGCTCGAAAGCTAAGACCCTACTTCCAGGCCCACACCATTGTGGTCTAACCGATCGACCTCTGAAGCAAGTTCTTCAGAAACCTAAGGTCTCGAGGAGACTTACCAAATGGGTGATCGAGCTCAATGAATATGATATCTAGTATGAACCGCACACAACGATAAAAGCATAGGTCTTGGCAGGCTTCATTGTCGAGTGTACCTTTAGCTCGCCATCCCCAGAACTAATAGAGCTAGAAGTAGAAGCCTCATCCAGCATGGCACCTCCCCCAGCTCGTGAGATAGCAGGTTGGGACGAGGAGCCCGGGATACTTCATGTGGATGGGTCATCCAATCAAGGCGGAAGCAGAGCTGGGTTAATGCTATACAGACCTAGCGATGTAAAGTTGGAGTTTCCTATTTTGAGCTTCGAATAATGAGGCCAAATACGAGGCTCTGCTAGTAGGCTTAGCACTAGAAAAAGAGGTGGGAGCTAAACACATAATTGTCTACAACAACTCACATCTCATTGTGAATCAAATAAATGGGGACTATGAAGCCCGAGAACCCTCCATGGCCGCATACCTGGCCAAGTAAGAGAACTCCTTCCTAGTTTTGACTCTTGGTATCTCCATCAAATTCTGAGATTGGAAAACATAGAGGCAGATGCCCTTTCTAGACTAGCGAGCATGATTGACTCGACAAAGCGAACTATCTACATTGAAGAACTACCTCGCCCTTCAATAGAAAGAGGAGGTGAAGAGGTCAGCAACATAACTGACATGGAGCCAAGGTGGATTGACCCAATCTACAATTACCTGAAAAAAGGAATGCTACTGATAGAAAAGAACGCAGCTCGCCGAATAGAACGACAAGCAGCTCACTACGTGATTGTAGGCGAACTGCTATGCCGGAGATCCTTCACACTACCTTACCTACGGTGCCTAAGGTGAGTTGAAGCGAGCCAAGTTCAACAGGAGATCCATGAAGGCCTCTGCGGAGGACACATGGGGGGCAGAGCCCTTGCTCAGAAAGCTTTGCGACAAGGATACTACTGGCCAACCATGAAAGTAGACGCAACCGAGCTAGTCCAACGATGTGACAAGTGTCAACGGCACGCGAACATCCTACATCATCCCACTACCAACCTGAGATACTTGACCAACACATGGCCATTCGCGTAGTGGGGCATAGATTTGTTGGAACCCTTTCCACCAGCTAAAGGACAAAAGAAATTTTTGGTGGTAGCCATGGATTACTTCACCAAATGGGTGGAAGCTTAACCTCTAGTGACAATAACAACTCACAATGTCCAGAACTTTTTTCTGGCGAAGCATAGTTTGTAGACTCGGCTTACCTAGAGTACTAATCTTAGACAACAGGAAACAATTTAAGGACATTGAATTTCATAATTGGTGCGCTCAAATGGAAATAAGGCAAAACTTCACCTCGGTGGCACACCCTCAAGCTAATGGACAAGCTAAAGTCACCAACAAAACTATTCTACGAGGACTCAAAGCTCGACTTTCTCGAGCTAAAGGTTTGTGGGTGGACGAGCTACCCAGCGTGTTGTGGGTGTTAGACAGTTTATGCCCTTAGCTCCAATCAGAATTATGTACATTATGACATTTATTGTAAATGAATAAAGTACATATTTGATTCATGTTATTATGGTGTGTTTCTATGTAATACCCTTAAACTGGACACATATGAGACTCGTGTTAGTTTAGAATCTTCACAGCCATTGGATAGATCTGGGGAGATTTATCCTGCCAAGGCTGACACTGATGTGCTGCCAAGTTGGTTGGGGTGGCTTGTCTCGGCTGCCAGGGTGAGACCTGAGGTACATGCAGTGTGGGTTATTCTTGAAACCTTGAACCGGACAAGAATTCTAGTATTGCCCTGGACCTTGGAGATAGATGGGCAAAACTGTACTGCACTAGGTGTCGGATTGGGCTGTCTTTGATATGCCAATCAGTGAGATCCTTAGAGGGGGTCAAAACCTAGGTATGTTGGGACAGTCCGAGAATTCATCTGAGTGGGTGATCATAGTGATAGGATCAGCCCCTTTGTCGGACAAAGTGAATGATCGGGGATGCACACTCTCTGATGGAAACCAAAGCTGCCGGCAACCGATTTCAATCGTTGAAATTTGTTTTTGCAAAATATATTTTTATAGAAATATACATATATATATATATATATATATATATATATATATATTACGGTTTTAAAATGTTTGCAAAAGGTTTTAATTCCCAGGATCCATGTGAGTAGAGAGTGCAACACTGTTCCTTGCAGTCGAGGGAGAGGTCCTCTCTTGTTGGGCAGTGTTTGATCATTATGGGCTGAGAGGTTAAGTGTAAGACCATTGAGGGTAATACCTAATGGGCTAATCTTACATCTGCCCACATTAAGAGAGTCCAGATCCAGATAAGATTTTGATTAGGAAACTCCTAATAAGATTAGGAGGGTTGATCTTTATCTGCAGATAAGATAAGGGTTTATCCTTATCTCTTAAAGAGAGTCCAGATCCAAATGAGATTTGGATTAGGAAACTCCTAATGGGATTAGGAGAAGCTCTCTTTAAAGCTATAAATAAAGGAGGAGGGCGAACCCCAGCTCATTCTTCAAGATTACAGATTCAAGAGAGAAGACAGCTCCAGTTAGACTGACGCGATCTTCTGCTCTTGCCTCCCTCTATTTCTTCCGCCATAGCCAGTTCATTCTCCACCTGTAGGAGCGATCAAGAAGCATTCTTGATATCAATTTTTGGTGAAAAACTTATATGAAGTCGTGCTCACTCACCCTCCAACGAATTCTTGCTGAAGAGTTCGGTTCTTGCTGAAGAACCACCTGCTGATTCTGCTCCACACTATGTTGTGTCATCTTTAGTGGGAACAGTCTTTGGCGTTTTCCTTGGGCATGAACACCTTCGTTGGGAGTTATTGTTACTCTGTATCGGGTACATTTCTCTCCTACCTTTTGGTTTCAGATTTGGTCCGGTTTAGGTTCAAGATTGATCATTGAAAATGTAGTTTTCTAAAATAGGGAATGTGATTCCCTTATGGAAGAGAGAGAAATTTTTGAAATTTCGCCCTACCTACCTGTAGGGTTTTGCTATCCATATGATGGATCTCTCATCCCTTCAATGGGCATACAGGACCACTGTCAGGACATCAATAGGCAAGACGTTGTTCAACCTGACTTATGGGACTGAAGTAGTATACCAACCGAGATAGAGATTCCAACTCTACGATCTGAAGTATACGCCAAAGACTCAAATGTGGAAGAGTTGCGAGCTAACCTTGACTTGATAGGAGTTAGAGACCTCACCTACATTCGGACTGTAGCATACCAGCAGCATGTAGCTCAGTACTACAACGCTAGAGTCAGGAATTGCAACTTCAAAGTTGGCGACTTGGTGCTCAAAAAAGTTATGGTACCCGAGCCCGGTGTAGGGAAGCTCGGCCTGAATTAGGTAGGCCCTTATAGTGTTTCTAAAACCATAGGTGGGAACACGTACGAGCTCGAGACGCTTGAGGGTAAGGTAGTACCCAGGGCATGGAATGTGGACAACTAGAGCCGATTCTATGTTTAAGCAGTGTTTCAGGCAGCTTACCAACTGATAGCCTGCTCAACAATGATAAATCAATAGTCACATGTCGAGCTCGCTAGAGCCAGCTGACATCCCGTTTAGCGGTGATAAAGAAAAGAAAAAGTATCCCCGAAATGAAAGGCATCTGAACTACATTAAACAAGCAAGCATAAAGTACTAGAAGAAACAACTATTTCTGTTAGCAAGAAGAGGAAGAGGGCCAAAATGACCTTACAAGAAGAAGGCCAAGTGCTCACTTAAAACAAAAAAAAAGAGAAGAGGAAAAGGGAAAGTTTAAACAGGTTGGGACAACACGGGGCACGCATGCCCCAAAATCTTATAGGAGCATGAAGCCCCCATAACAGTAGAGAAAACCACCAACACCACCATAGAGCTGCTGGCCGAGCTAGAGAGCAGACTACTCGTCACCACCGGTATCATCCCGAGCCTCCTCGTTGCCTTCTCCTTCGACCCCCTCTTCGTCATACTCCTTCTCTTCTGGGCTCAAAGGTTCCTTGTCCACCTGCGTGACGATCTCACGCGGGACCTTCCATGAAGTGACAGAGCTGATGTCAAGATTAGGAAATAGGGACTTGAGATAGCGGTGGCACAGCTTGAACCCCTTCTTCATCGAGGGGATACCATCTTACGGCCACTGCTTTCCATACTCGGGAGACTCCAAGTAAGAAGCGATGGCCTCCTCCCTAGCTCGCTCAGCTCCTGGACATACTTTCTTGGCACACTTCGACCTCGACTCCGTTAGCTCACGCTGCAGATTCAGGTTTGCGTTGTACAAGCGTTGGCGCTCCACGTGCTCTTCCTCCGAATCTAGCCTAAGTTTCTGCACCTCAACATTGAGCAAACCGACACTAGCCTGCAAGTTAGCCCTCTCCTTCTAACTAGAATGAGCATGATCCAACAAGGCTTGGCCATAGGAGTTCACTTACGAAATCGAAAACAAAAGTAAGACACCTTGTAGAGAGAAACCAAGAAAACCCATAGAGAAAAATACAACAAAATCTGAATAATGCATTGGGTCATCTGAGCCCCAGCTTTCGCAAAATCCATCTCGTTGATTCGATGCATATCCTCGAGAAGAAGTATGCCCCTACCAATCCGGAGTGCCACTTGATTGTCGCTTGACCGATCTATCACCTTCACGTCTGGAATGCAAGGAATGAAAGGGAGGATGTCAGAAACATAAGGGCCCACCTCTTGTGCCTCCTCGGTGAGTTGGGGATCAGAAGGGCCCTGCTCAGTACTCATTGGGTCTCTCTCCCCCTCCAGGTCAATGACAAAAGTCCCAGACAAAGAGACTCTCCCCCTTGACAGCCTGTGCTCAGCTCGGCGCTTCTTACAGGAAGACCTCATCTCCTCTTCAACAGACATGAAGCCAAGCTTGCCATGCCTGTAGAAACAGAAACGTCAGTTGTCGAACTAGCAAAAAGGAAAAATGAGTAGATATGCGATCTGAACAAAACATGCAATGTGCAACCTGACAACCGACCCACCTATACAGCTTAGTCCCACCTGCACGAGCATCGACTCGGCTAAAAACTCCTTCCTAACACGTTCCTAGGCGAGCCACTAAACAATGGCCCATAGCTTGTCATCCTTGCATTCAACAACTTTCTGAGGACTACTGTACCAGGCAGAATTGACATCCCAACTGGCTTCCTTCTCAAGAGAAAAGAACCTATGTCTTCAGCCCCTAACCTTGTTAGGGAAGTTAAAAATTTTCCTCCCGTTGCAGAAAGGAAGGTGGAAACAGAATGGGCCAGAAACTCTTTTCATTTGCACCAAAGCCGAGAAGGCCTCGATACCCAAAGGGAAGCCACGGTGATGGAACAAGCTGATCAGCCCGACCAGCGTCCTAACCCCATTACGGACAAGCTGACCTAGTGAAACCTGGTAACATCTCAATAAAGTGATGATAAAAGGATGGAGGGGGAAGCAGAGGCCAACTGCCCAGGACTCCTCATAAACACACAGCCCCTCACTACCATGGTCCCAACGATAAGGACTAGAGGCAGGTGCAATCCATTGGTACTCATCAGGAATCTCGTATCTACGGCACAACCCAATTATCTTTTCCGGAGGAACTAGACTCCTCTTCCGACCCACTACCGGATACCCTATCATCGGTAGTGTTATGAAATATGACGAGGAGACAGTAGGAATACTCACCAGAAAATGCAAAAAGGGACCCGTAATGACAACAATCGAACTCGAGAGAAGAAGGAACCAGAGCTCGCCGGTGAAAAATGGAGCTTGCCTTAGAAGACCAACACCAGAAACTCACTTGTAGATCACTCTCCTCTCTCCAGAAAAATCCAAAAACAGTGATAGAGTGGGGACCTCGAGGGGTGCCATATTTATAGCTCATGGGTTAAAAAATCAACGGCCTAGATGAAGAGCTACAACTGGCAAGAGCACACTATCAAGAATCCAACGGTTCTAGTGTGTGACAACCTGGCTACAGTAGGAATTTGACACACACGCCTAAGCCATTGGCGCGCCCATTTAGAAAATTCAAAAAAAGGGGGGGGGGGGGCGCCTTCAAAATTCAAAAACCCACCATCCCATGCGTGCGAAACCGCGTCATTTTCTCCAGAACATTCCAAAAAGAGCATTCCTAACCAAAACCGAACTGGATGAATTGAATCGGCATCAGAAACAATCTAGTCTAGCGACAGGAGCGAATTGAACCGGTAGAGTTGGGGCGACCATTGGAACAACTCACCAAACTGCCCGCCACAAGACTCGTGGGCAACCTGTAACCGCCACATGAATCTAGCAACTAATTGTCCAACACGCCCCAAATTGTGGAAACAGCTCCACAGAAGACTCAAAGACGTTGCCTGATGGCACCTGGACCTCAGATAGCTATAAAATGACCCTAGGATCACTCTAAAAGGTATGCACACAAAAGCTCTTGTACTCTCTCATGTATTCTCACTAAAATCTCCTTACTGACTTGCATTGGAGTGTCTTCCTGGGTAAAACCTACTCAGGCACTCTAATTCTTCTCTCTTTACAGCCCTTCTCAGCTCGAACTTATAGTTTACAGCTCGGCATTGCCAGATCAGAACTTGGTTCAAGTCCAGTCACTGACACGAGGGAGTGAGCAGATAGCACATCATCAAGTTTCAAATAAAATAGGTTATACTAGATTGTCAATTACAAAGATGCAAGACCCATATTAGTTTTTTTTTTAATTTAATTATTGATAACTAAATAGTAAACTTCAAACTAAATTATACATACATTTAGTTACCTCCTCTAGTTTATACTAAAAACAAACCCAACCTTAAGCCTTTTCATTTTATTTTCCAAAACCAACAAAATTAGAGCCTTTTGATGTATTGATGTGGCTCCACAAATGAAGTGACGTCTTGATGGGCCTTACCTTGTACATCCAAATAGACTGTTTCCCAAAGTAATTTAATTAGGTGCAAAATGCAAATAGAAGTGGAAAATCCTAAAATATAAGGATCAAGACATCCAATAACTTATATTGTTTGGGAAATTTTCTTAAACTATTCTTATGGTTTAGCTAATTGACTAATTCTACCGTTATTGTTTATTTACATATTGTTTAAAGTATCCTTAAGTTTTCTAATAACTGACATTGTTGTTAAGTATTAATGAAAAAAATAAAATGTCAACTTTATCCACTACTATTCCTCAAATTTTTAAAATAAAACCCAATTGATAAAAAAATTTATGGAGAAGTACACTGCAGCCCACTGCAAAATTCTAAAATTACAGCCCCCCATAGTCTATTAGTAACCCTCCATAAACCGCATCCTATCTATGGATTTGGCATCAATCCACGGTTAGGATTCATCTCACATGTACTATGGAGCTAAGAATTCTAAGGTGGGCTGAACAGTCATTCTCCCAAAAAATTAAGAAGATGAAGATTCTACTAGTTCCGATGCTGATCACCTTTATTTTAGATGAAATGTTATTGTGGGGATTCTGGTTCTGATCACCTCTTCTCCAGGCTGAAGAAAATGTAGGATTATGTCAAAATAAAACAAAAGTTCTACTTTGCTCAATCCACAGTTGTAACTAACTGCCAAATACTCTCAATCCGCAAGAATATTTTATTGTCACTCGCTCCCCTCACCAAAGACCACTCTCAACCCTTTCCTTACAATGTTGTTGCAACTGCTAACCGTTGCAATTTTTAAATTTTATAAAGGGATTGTGAGTAAAGTACTTAGAGGAAAGAAAGGCCAAGAAATATTTAGGCACAGTGAAATGGCCATTAGCCTTGCATTGTATTTATAATGGAGGAATTGTACAAAGAGGGGACTCTATCTAAGATAGAGTCCTAGATAATAACCAAGAGATAACACACAAAATAGATCTCATCTCAGTAGGATAACAATTATCAAGGAAAATGCACTGCTAGGAATGAAAATCAAATTTATGACGATTGTACGGCTGAAGCAGAGGATAACAAGCACATCCGAAAAATTTGAGGAACTTGTAATCTGGAGGAGAGCCAAAGAGAACCCCGTATGGAGACTTGTGCTGGAGAGTGGCAGTAGGAAGCCAGTTAATCAAATAAACTGTTGTAAGGGCGGCATCTGCCCAGAAGGAGAAGGGGAGCGATGAGGAAGCCAGAAGAGACAGGGTTGCTTCAGTGACGTGACGATGTTTCCGTTTAGCACATCCATTATGTTCATGTGTATGAGGGCAGACGAGTTGATGAGTAATGCCAGCAGAGTCCAAGTAAGAAGACAGTTTGCGGTATTCTCCACCCCAGTCCGATTGCAGAGCCTTGATTTTGGTCTTAAATAAATTTTTGACATGACGCTTAAAAGATAAAAAGACATCAAACACATCTGATTTCTGGTGCAACGGAAATAACCAAGAAAATCTACTAAAAGCATCAACGAAAATTACATAGTATCGAAACCCTGCATTTGATAAAATTGGGGTTGGTCCCCATACATCTGAAAAAATTAAGTCTAGTGGACGAGAGAAAACTGAGGAGGACGAGGGGAGAGGTAACCTATGACTCTTACTGACTCGACATGACTCATAGGATGAATTAGTGCTGAAACAAAATTGACCTTCATAGGGGAGACCGAACTGGGTGACAACTTGCTTGACTACTCGCATTGCTGGATACCCAGGACGTTTGTGCCAATCAACAATGCAGAAGGCTGATTTGTATGAATCACCTCACCCAAAAACTGATACAACCCATCTCTACTGGCTCCTCGTAGTAGGATGTTCCCCGTATAATCCTTCACAAGAAAATAATCACCATGAAACTCAAAGAACAATTTGTTATCTCGAACAAATTTTTGGACAAACAATTGTGTTACCACACACTCTGCCACCATTATTTGGGCAGTTATCTGAAGAACCACACTCCCTGCCTCTCCTGCAGGTAGTACTCCGGAAGGAGAGTACTAATTTTTAATCTGATTTTTATTTTTAAAATTGGCCATATTGGCCGCAGGGGGTGAATCAACCGTGGTAGCATTCTGTTCTAACTAGCCTTCATGGCCAAGAAGAAAGCCTGAAATATCATCAATATCGAGGTCCTCTATGTTGGACCTATTAGTGATGGCAATAACAACATATTCATATTCGGACCCCAGTCCGACTAATGTATACAGAATTAAATCACTCATTTTTACTGGTTCTGCGATAGCTGCAAGACTATCTGCTATGGATTTAGTTTTTCTAACATATTCGGAAATAGACATACCTCCCTTTTTGAAACTCTGAAGCTGCCTTCTGTATTGCATTAGCCTGGATCGTGAGTAGTTTGCAAAAGACTTGGCTAGAGCATTCCAGACGTCACGGGATGATCGATGTCCTACAACTTGGGCGAACACGTTCTTTGTGAGCGATGCAATGATCCAGGATAGAACCAGTTGATCCTTCTCAAACCATTCTACATGTACTGGATTGAGAATCATCCGACCTCCGTCTGTTGGATCTGGTATATACTGAGGAGGTGCAACAATAGAGCCATCTACGTACCCCATTAAACGGTTGGTGTAGAGAATTGGCAGCAGCTGCGTCTTCCAAAGCAGGTAGTTGTCGTTTGTGAGCTTGATAGGGAGATAATGGATCCCACTATGGGGAACCGAATTTAAACCTGCCACATTGCTGGAGGATGACGCACCTGACGATTGCTGAGAAGCAGAACTGAAGCCGTTGGAAGCCATGGGATCGGCAATGCTCTGATACCAACTTAGAGGATAGAAAGGCTAACTAATATTTGGGTAAAGTGAATTGGCCATTGGATGGAGTCCAATTATCATAACTCCTAAGGATAATAAAAGTGATGAACAAATTTAGAATTCAACCTGAACAGCTGAACTCCTATTGTGTTCTACACGGTGACCGCGGTAATGACAGTGGAGCAATACAATCTAAGTGCCCCACATGCCTTAAAGATCAGCTTGAATTTCAAAACCAGTTCCAGAGTCGGAGCTGGCGACGGTTTCTATTAAATGTTACAGTTACAATAATTTGAATTATGGAGTTTAATCATGATGGGCGGCAACTAATGGAGGATGAATTTATTATTATTTTTGTAAAGAAAAAGAAAATCCATGTAATTATCATGCCACTTTTTGATTAACTTGTGTTAATTAATCCAAACAATGTGAACATTGATTGTGCAGACCATCAGATTTTTGCTGGCTAATACCAACATGGAAGTAAACGCTTTGAATGCCAACGGCTGCACGGCCTTGGATGTTTTAGCAAAAGGTTTTGGAGATATAAAAGACACCGTAATTTAATAGATACTTGAAGGCGTGGGGCTCTGTCGCCCCATTTGGTAAATTATTTATTTAGGTAAATATAATTATTTGGATAAGTTTTTTCTAAAAAATATTTATCCGGTTAAGTGCATTTATCTATGTTTTTTTATTTCCCAGATAAATAAGGCAATGTCCATTTTAACCATAAAAGTCCATTATTTAAAGAGATGTTTTTGTTTCATTCACGTATTGGCAAATGTCCCCTTATTGGGAAAGTTATTTATCCACCTAAGAGATGGGTAACACTTTCTTGGGAAGGTAATATCTAGAAAAATAAACTTTCATTAATCCCTACATAAAGTTGAAAAAAGAACATGAAATTCTTTGCCAGTGGGAACTAAAATCCCATTGACCAACTTTTCCCCTCTCAAAATCCAAAAAAAAAATAATGCCCTCTAAGAGCCAATAACAGAAATTTTACCTTAAGCAAAGCAGACGAAGAGATTTCAACAGCCGAAATTTTACTCAAAGGCACCAGGGTTCTGAGATTTCAACAACAGAAATTTTATCTTAAGTGTAGCGACAGATTAAAACTAACCCAGCAATGTATAACCAGTATACCATATATTACATGCTATACATCTTATTGCCCTACTATTAGTATAATCAAACGGGGTCAATCAAATTGGGGTTGAATTGAAAGCTCATTGTTCATCAATAATTTCTGTTTTTTTTTCCTTTATAAAATTTAAACGGAAAAGTACAGATCTGCTCAATGCAGATTTCTAATTTTCACTGCAAAGCTACAAACATTCATAATTCACACTCTATGCACCAACGTTCGCCCGTGAATTAGCATTAATTCTGAACTAGCACCTACCCCAACAGTACTTTGAACTTACAAATTTTCACCCTAGGCTGAACCGTCATTCTCCCAAATTTAATTTGGTCTGCCTCCTTTAAAAGTCAAATTTATCATTTTTAAACACCAGCCAATGTAATTTAATTGTTATGAAAAAAAGGATAGAGATATACTAAACATGATTAGCTCAGAACTCCAAAAATAGTTTTTTTTTTTTTTTTTTTGAGAAAACCATGCCTAACCATTCCTTATAGCACCATTCCAACGGTGCGATTTTCTAGCGATTCGTTTTTACTGCAACGATACATCATCAAATAAATGGAATCGGTGTGAAAGTCGTGTTTGGCACTATGCTTTGCTGAGAAATGGTCAGAAAACGTTTTTGCCTCGGAATTCCGAATTTCATCTTTTCAGTGGAAACACGTTTTCGATGTTTCTTGAATCGGCCCGCCGATTCAGAAACGCAATCTGATGTGCTTTCAGGTGTAATCCAATGTGGCAACTTGCCACATCTGATAATAATTGATTCAGTGCTTTGCACACGTACTCATGTTAATGGAAGACACCCACGGTAAAAAAAACCCTTATTTCGGTTGTTCAGCTTCCTCTTCCACATTTCTTGCTGCCATTGAGGGCTCCTCTTCATCAACATTCATTCTAGTGAGGCCACTGTTTGAACACCATTTTCTTCTTCTCATCATTAACACTGGTTTTTTTTTTCCTAATTAACCTCCAATGCATTCCATTGCAAATGGTCGTCGGACGGGATTTCTTCTTGCTCTTGCCTGCATCGAACAGGGTTCTTGCAAGGTAAATGAACCTCTGTTATTGGTCCACCGTTTCTACCTTCTGTCCTTAATATTTCTCTCAACAATAACATTCAATCCATATTATTGATATTAAAGCCATTTGCTTTACATCCAGTCTCAACTCCTTCGAATTAACATTTCAAGCTTATTACAAACAGATCCCTTTTACTCTCCACTATTTCATAAACAGATCCCTTCTTTCTAATTTTCTATGCCTTAAATCTATGCTGTTGGATTGGAATAATATTGTGCATCATATGCTCATGCTCATGTCAGAGACAAGAAATCGTTAAAGAGAAACGCCATGCTGCCAAATGCGTTTATGGGAAAAATGTATTTTCGTGCTGATATGGCATAAAACAGAACCAAATGCGTTTTTATGTGAAATGGTCATGAAACGTTTTTCGACTGCTACGTGATTTCTCTGAGAAACAAATTGCTTATAAAACTCACACCCACTTCTTGTTGTTGCTCCAAAGGTTACACAACAGGAGTAATCCATCGAGATTCGATGGAGACCTTTGGTTGGCACCAATCCCTTAGTTGTTATTATACTTTATTTTTTATTTTGTTTTCCTTCTGAAAAGAGTAACATGATCCTTGCTTTGTTTGGTTGATCACAGAACAGGAGAAGAACAAAACAGTTGAGGAAATTCGAACTTTTGCTCAACCGTCTGTTTTTCTCTTATTTTTCTGCCTAACCCAAGCCTTAAATCCTTCAATTCATGGTTTTCAAAACCGGACCAGACCAGACAGTCGGACTGGAAAAACTGGGAATCGGTCACCTGATTGGTTCCATTTTTTTCAAAAATCGGATTTTCGTCCAAAACTGTTGATTTTGGTCAGTGAACCGCTGAACCAGACGATTAATCATTCGAATGGTTTTGACCGTTTTTTATTTTTTTTGAAAATTTTTTATTCTTTTTAATTTTCTGTCAGAACAGGCCGAGCGATCGGTTCGAACAGTCAGACCGTTCAACCTGATAACCAGACCCCTGACCAATTCGGTCATCGGGTCGGTTTTAAAAACCATTGTTCAATTTCACCAAAGTGATGAATAGGT
Source organism: Nelumbo nucifera (assembly GCF_055504915.1). Classification (NCBI taxonomy): domain Eukaryota; kingdom Viridiplantae; phylum Streptophyta; class Magnoliopsida; order Proteales; family Nelumbonaceae; genus Nelumbo; species Nelumbo nucifera. The sequence continues at coordinate 60,481,059 of NC_142649.1, forward strand.
TCAGTTTTATTTTTCTCACTCATATGTACTATGAACCATGCAAAATTAGCTGGTTCATTTTGTACCTGTGATTAAAAGACAACCCTAAACTACTATTCTTTTAGTGAATAAAAAAAAAAAAACTATTACTAGGGCAGTCGAGGGGTTGGGTCTAGGTTGGATTTAGGTAGAATCAGTCTTCAACCGATTACTAATTGGAACAAAGTCACAGAACCAGAACCGTCTCGATTAATAGTTAGGTCTGCTGAGTCCAGGCCCGATTATACTGAAAATTATATTATTTATTTAAATAATAAATCAAAATTTAGATTTTGATAATATAACCTTAATAAAAATACTAAATTATTTACATATTAATAAATTAAACATTTTTAATTAATATTATCTTATTTATTACCTATCATATCATTTTAAACATAAAATATGATAAAAATTAAGAAAATATTATATATATTTAATAAAATAATCAGTTCCAAGTCTAAATTGGTTAAAGATAGGCAAGAACTAAAATCGACCTAATTATTAATTTGGAATTGGGACAAAACGATAGAACCAAAACCATTATAATTGGTTCAATCATAAACTTATTCACCCATTGACAGCCCTAACTCTAAACTCTTCTTATTGTCCATTTGCAAAAGGTGTTAGTTGAAATAGTCCTCCTCCTCATTCAATACCAATTTACCCTCAACCTCCTTACCACTTGTTGTCTCCCCTTTTCTGAAATCCTACAGATTTCCTGATCGTTTTCATATCCCGGGTCCCTTCTTCCTTTTCTTTTTCCTTTTTCACTAATTCAAAACAAAATAGTAGTGGCGCCTTCCTTAAGAAAACAGTAAAAACAATTCCCTTGAATGGAAGGTCATAATTGGTGGGTGGATTTTAACTTTATGACAACTTCACTGGAATCCCGTTTGGATTTTGATGGGTTTGAAATTGGATTTATGAATTCTACAAATCCACGAAATCCTCAGGTTCTGCATTTTTGGACTGTTATTTTGATGTATAGAATTCAAAGAAATGCAGAACCAATTTCTATTAAAATCGTGCATTTATAAAGAAGTAATTCATTTGTTTTGGCCAACTGGGCTTTGGGAGCATTTTTATTTCAAGAACATTTTTTCATTCATTGGATGACGGGTTTAACAAGAAGACGTGCAAAGTCAAAAACTTTTTTAAAAAGCAAGGGAGAGCGTCAGAGCAATGGAATTTTTTTTCTTAAAATGAGTGAGTGATTAATGAAATATCCATATAAAACTTAAAATAAAATAATAAATGATTAAATAACTAAATTATTTAAGATGTTGGTCATGCCCACAAAGCGTGAGAGGTGAGACACTTCGACAATTCTGTTTCTTACCCATTAATAAAAATAAGAATGGTTCAATGTTATCGTCAAAGGACCCTAATTTCATTCTTCCATTTATACTCTTGTCATTAAAATATATTTCCGTCTTATCACCTCTCTTAAAATGGATGAGCGTCCATCGTCCAACACCCTCATTTATATTTCCAATCCTATCCCTCCCTGATGTCATATTTCTAATCCTATCACCTCTTAAAATGTCTAAATTATCTATATATATATATATATATATATAATATAATATAATATAATATAATATATTATATTATATTATATATTATATAATAATGTTATCATCAAAGGACCCTGATTTCATTCTTCCATTTATACCCCTGTCATTAAAATATATTTTCATCTTATATCTTATATATATCTATTAAAGGGATAGGGGTGGCCTCCCCTTTTGCCACTGGTTTCAAGTCGACGGTTCGACCGTTCAGTTCGAACGAATGGCTTATTCTGACAATAAAATTTATAAAACTGTTCTGGCCACCGATTTTTGAGTCGACAGTTCGAACGAACGACCAATTCTAACAACAAAAATTACAGGGAAAAAATTGAGTGTGTTAGGTCCATTAAGCAGTATCATACGTGTTATGTCATTCGAGTGCGTGACTCATACAACCCAAAAACGGAACCGTTTTGGCCACCGGTTTTTGGGTAGACAGTTCAACCGTCCAATTCAAACGGATGGCCCGTTTTAACAACACAAATTAAAAAAAAATTAAAAAAAATGACCAAAGCCATTGAACGGGTCGATGGTTCGACCACTCGGGCCAATGGGTCATTGACCGATTCGACAGTTTTTGGTCAGGGACCGAGATTGAGGTAAAACGGAACTGGTTATCTGAATAATTCACAATTAAAAAAAAATGGTAGCCGTTCGTTCTGGCTACAGAAATTACAAGAAAAAATTGAGTGTGTGAGGTCCATTAAGCAGTACCATACGTGTTATGTCATTCTAGCATGTGACTCGTACGACCCATAAATGGAACCATCCTGGCCACCAGTTTTTGGGTTGACAGTCCAACCGTCCAGTTCGAATGGACAACCTGTTCTAACAACAAAAATTAAAAAATAAAAGAAAAATAACCAAAAACCATTGAACGGGTCGATGGTTCGACCACCCGGGTTAATGGGTCGTTGATTGATTCAACAGTTTTTGGCTAGGGACTGGGATTGGGATAAAATGGAAATGGTTGCCTAGATGATTCCCAATTAAAAAATAAAAATGGTCAAAACCGTTGAACAGGTCAATGGGTCGATAGTCAACCGCCCGAGTCAATGGGTCGTTAATCGATTCAAGGGTTTTTTGTCAGGGATCAGGATTGGGGTAAAACGGAACTTTGGTTACTAGGCCGAAATGTTTATCTCCATCTCAAAGCGGAACTTTGGACTCGATTTTATAATTTTTTTTACTTGGCTTTTCCAGTTTGCTTGATTTACCACCATTTTTTCGCTTTGGATTTATCTGTCAAGGTTTTGGAATCCCTTGCAATGTCCAACCTTCCCATGTCTATGACTACAAAGTGGTCAAAACCATTGAACAGGTCAATGGGTCGACAGTCGACCGCCCGAGTCAATGGGTCGTTAATCGATTCAAGGGTTTTTTGTCAGGGATCAAGATTGGGGTAAAACGGAACCGGTTGCCTGGATGGTTCCTAGGCCGAAATGTTTATCTCCATCTCAAAGCGGAACTTTGGACTCGATTTTATAATTTTTTTTACTTGGCTTTTCCAGTTTGCTTGATTTACCACCATTTTTTCGCTTTGGATTTATCTGTCAAGGTTTTGGAATCCCTTGCAATGTCCAACCTTCCCATGTCTATGACTACAAAGTGGTCAAAACCATTGAACAGGTCAATGGGTCGACAGTCGACCGCCCGAGTCAATGGGTCGTTAATCGATTCAAGGGTTTTTTGTCAGGGATCAAGATTGGGGTAAAACGGAACCGGTTGCCTGGATGGTTCCTAGGCCGAAATGTTTATCTCCATCTCAAAGCGGAACTTTGGACTCGATTTTATAATTTTTTTTACTTGGCTTTTCCAGTTTGTTAGATTTACCACCATTTTTTCGCTTTGGATTTATCTGTCAAGGTTTTGGAATCCATTGCAATGTCCAACATTCCCATGTCTATGACTACAAAGTTATTTTGTCTAATTATTGACATCTAGAAAAAATGACCCAGAAACTGAATCGTTCTGGCCACTGGTTTCTAGGTTGACGGTTTGACCGTCTGGTTCGAATGGATGGCCTATTCTAACATCAAAAGTTAAAAAATAAATTAAAAAATAAAAAATGGCCAAAACCATTGAACGGGTCGACGGTTCGATCACTCGGGTCTACGAGTCGTTGACTGATTCAACGATTTTTGGCCAAGGATTGGGTTTGGGGTAAAATGGAACCGATTGCTTAGACGGTTCTCGGGCTGAACGGTTCTATTGTCTGGGTCAATTGGGAGTTCTCGATATGAAACAAAGGACAACTACGAAGTAGAACTCAGAACTATCACTGTATGATCGTATTCTTTTATATGAGATACTTTGGTGAAGTAATATTTAAAAAATGAGCATATGCTGATCTCTTTTAAGTCTTTATACGAGTTTCAAGACTTGATTACTTATAATTACAAGTTTCTTATTAAGAAACCATTGTCTTTTATAATGTAGCAAATAGAAATGTTGCAATTTCATTACAATCCCTGCGACACAGGCCCCCTCCGCTAGTAATTCATAAAAATGCTTATTAAGGCTAGGAGTATAAATATAAATATGTAGAGTGAAAACCTTGTATTTTGTATTATTTTATATTTATATTTGTACTGTATATGTTTATATTTGTACAAGGAGTACAAATACAAATGTGTAAAGTGTAAAACCTTATATTTTGTATTACTTTATATGTATATGCACTGAATATAGTTCTATTTGTACTCTTTCCAATAGGCTTAGTTTGGAAAGAGTACAAATACAAATATATAGAAAATAATACAAGATATAAGGTTTTTCACTCTACATATTTGCATTTATACTCCTTCCAAACTAAGCCTAAGGTGCAATTCAACCGAATTGGGTCAAATTGCATGTCATCCTAGGCCTAATGTTAAAGGTGCAAAATTAAGTCCAAGTTTATCAACCCATGCCCAACTTGAGCTTGACCCAGCATAATTGAGGTTGGGCTAGGGTTGCATCGGGTTGGGTTAGTTGGGATTGGGGGGGTCAATTGGATTTGGTAGAATTTATGTCTATGTTTTTTACATAACCATCTTTTATTGGTCTTTATGACCTAATTTAAGAGTAAAATTGATGAAATATGTGTAGGTACATAGTGGTCACTAAGGCCTCATTTGATAACACTTTTTAGAGGTTTGGTGTCTGAAAAACTTGCTTTTCAGACACCAGACTCATTTGGTGTTGTGTCTGAAAATCAATCTGAAATCTTTTTCCAAATCTGAAATTTTAAGTCAATAACCTAGCACTTATGCGTTCAGGCGTATTTGAGAAGTGCATAAAAGATATAAATACCCTAAAAAAATGTTAATATTACATATTTTTGTCCTTCATGTAAATCGAATCAAACCCTCATTGTGAACTAACAAAGCTCCACCACCACCACCACCGCTGCACTCTCTCTGTGTCTCTCTCTCTCTCCTGTATTCCCGCCACAATGGTTCTTCTCCCTCGCTCTCATTCTCTCTCTACCCTGTCTTCCGTCACCACTACTGCAAGAGAGCAAGAGCGAGAGAGAACCACCATCGCGGTGGTTCTCTTGCTCTCTCTCTCTCTCTCTCTCTCTCTCTCTCTCTCTCTCTCTCTCTCCCACTGTCTTCCCGCTCTCGCTCTCTCCCCCTCCCTTTCTCTCTCTCTCTCCCACTGTCTTCCCGCTCTTGCTCTCTCCCCCTCCCTTTCTCTCTCTCTCTCTCTCCCACTGTCTTCCCGCTCTCGCTCTCTCCCCCTCCCTTTCTCTCTCTCTCTCCCTCCCTCCCCTGTCTTCCCACCACCGCCAACTTGCAGCGGCGGCTCTCTATTTTTTATTAAACATTAATTATTTATTATTAAATTTATTTGTGTTATTTATTATTTATTAATTATTTTTATTAATTTTTAAAAATTATTTTAACTTTTATTTGTGTAACTTATTAATTATTTTAATATTTTTATAGTCATTATTTTTTTTAATTTTAATCATTTCATTTATTAATTAACAATTAATAATTTATTATTTTTTATTTGTATTGTTTCAATATTATTTTGAGGTTGAAAATTATTTTTTTATGAGATAATGTAAATAAAATTCAACATTTCCAAATAGTATGTTCTAGGAGTAAAATCAATAAATTTCATATGGTAAAGTCCATCCAACACAAACAAACTTATGGGTTCAGATCCTCTAAAAAGTAGAAAAGCAACTATGCCACTTTTCAGATTTCAGACACTTTTAATATCTTTTTAACTTTTCATATCTGAATTTTCAGATTTATCAAACGCCACCTAAGACCATCAGAGTTCACAAGGTGTCAAACCAACACTACGCAGATGCCTGCGATGAACCCATAACCCATTGCACATTTACGATGAGTTCATAACTCGTCGCACATCTGGGATGAATTCATACCCGAAATAGGTTGCGATGAGCTTTGGCTTGCACGGACCCGCAATGAGTTTTGGATGCACACAAACCTGCGGTGAGGTTGAAGCCATCACAGACCCATGACAAATGTGGAATTATTGTACAACTGGGAATGAATGTTAGATACGTGCGTATTTAAATTACACGCGTGACAGGATGTCTCATGTGCCTAGTAAAGGTGAGCAATGCAAATAACGACGTCACCCACTTCATGTCAGTATAAAAGGGCTACAAAAAGAAGTAGCATACATAGAGAATCCTTAAGGGAAATGAAACCCTATTTTCAAAGGATCTTGCTCGTCACGTGGCAAAACCCCAATAATGCTCCCTTAATACATAAAGAAAAAGATTACCTTTCCTCTCCTTTAGATCCCTCTCCTTATAATAACCCTAGGGTCCTCTCTATATAAAGGGGAACAACTCTCCCTAGTGGGGGGACAAGACAATATATAACTTTGACCTAGGGTTTCTAACAAGGGGATTATCCCTTCTCTCCCCTCTTCTACTCTCTTCCCCACATTCTCTCTTTTTCCCGTTGCCTTCTCCGAACCTTTGGAGACTTGACCAACCTTCATAGCCTTACCATGGAACAAACAATATGTGCAAATTTCATTTACAATTGCACATAACATGTACTTTATACATCTACACATATGCACATAATTAGAGAAAAAAAAAAAGATAATTGTTTATACAAATATAAAACACGTGTATATTTTTTTAGGTAGACTTGGGTTGGGTTAGGCCTGCGTTGGTTTGGGGGCTCAGGCTTGGGCTATCCAAGGTAGGGGTGAGACTTATCGAATCATCAATAGGATTGGATATAAGATTTATATTATATTTGGATGTACCTCGATTTGAATCTAATCCAATCGATCTAATTACATCCCTAGCTCAAGGCCTCAACTCAAGTTCAGGTCAGGCCTAAGTTTTCTAGCCTAGGCCCAACTTGCATCCCAAGTTTTTAGGCCCAATTCATGTTGGGTCAGGTCGGGCTCGGGTTGCAACCACCCAAATTGCACCCGTAGTAGTTATTTAATTGGAACCTGAAATGAAGAGGCCAATCTATATATATATATTAAAACTGGTCCTGCCATATCAGCATGTCTCTCCTTTGAGATAAGCAATTTATCTATTTTCTCCTTTTTTGAATTTTTTATTTATTTTTAAATCCATGTCATTTTTTAAACAACCAATGAGAAGCACTTTCTCAATAACCAAAATAATCTCTTCTCCTAAAATTACTCCTAAACTACCTTACCCACTATCCCCCTCTTTCTCCAAAATTATCTCTAATTCCTATTTATCTTCTAAATTATCTCTAATTCCTATTTATCTTCAAAATTATCTCTAACTTAGTAGAGAATTTCTCTCATAAATTATCTCTAATTCCTATTTATCCTCTCCCCTACTTTTTATCTATATCTACCTAAACAAAGTTTGGATTAAAAAAAATAAGAATTATTTAAATATTCAAACAAAATTATAAAATAACTTTAAAATATTTATTAAAAACACAAAAAATAATTTTATATTTTTACAAAATATATCACGAAACTATGTAATAAAAATTTAAATTATACTTTTCTAAATTATCAATTTAAATGATTTTTAAATATTTAATAATATGTAATAGCTTTAAATAAATAAAATTCAAATAACAAAAAATTTTAAATATTTTATAGATTATTTAAATATTTAAATAAATATTTATCATAACTAGATTTTAAATAGTTAAAATAACGAAGTTATGTAATAAATTTAAAAAATTTCTACAAAGTAGAAAAATAATTATAACATAATAGTTAAATTAATAATAATTTAATATATTACAAAATTAATAATGAAATTATGTAATCATAGTATAAATAATGATTTTATGGATATTTAAATTCAATAAACAATTAATATTTTAAAATTTAAAATTTTATATATTATTTAAGTATTTAAACAACTAAATAATTTAAATAACAAAATATTTAACATAACTAGATTCTAAATAGTTAAAATAAATAAATTATGTAATAAATTTAAAAAAAAATCTAAAAAGTAGAAAAATAATTATAACATAATATTGAAATTAATAATAATTTAATATTTTTACATAATATTGTAAATAATTAATTTCACTTATATCAAGTAATAATTCGAGAAAATAACTTTCAAAAAAATAATATTTATTAAAAATAATTTTAAACTCTTAGTCTATATTTATTTTATAATTATATATACTAAAATTAATATTTATTGTCTTTTGTGATAAAATTATTTTCAATAATTATGTATAAATTTATTTTGTTTAGTTATTTAATAGAAAATTTTCAATAATTATTGGAAATTAAATTACTATTGTTGAAATTTTTAAATTTAATTTATTGTGCTTATTGTATTTATTGTGTTTATGTTATATGTTATTGATTAATATTTAGTAGAGATTAAACTATTATTTGAGATTATACTATTTATTGGCTAAGTTAATATATTTTTAGTCCTTATTGTATTTTTGTAATTTTTGTAATTATTGTAGTTTTCATTATATATATTTTCAATAATTGTGTGTTTTTGCTATAAATTTTCAATAATTATTGGAGATTAAAATATTGTTATTTATTAGAGATAAGACTATTAATTTAGCTGAAATTATGAGTGTTCATGAGTTGGTTCAGTGTGGTCGTAGGCTATTTGGTCAACCAAATTGACTTAGTCAGGTTAGGGAGTTGGTTAGCTGAAACCGACTAACCTTTTGTGAAAATCGACCCACTCAAGTTGGATTGGTTTGGATCGATTTTTTGGTTTGGTCAGTCTGTTCATAAGATTTAAACTTAAAAATTTGATTTAATTTTAAAAATTACAAAGCGATTATTAAATAATAAACTTAAAAATTAGATTTATGATATAAAACATTTTAGACTAAGAAATATGGGAAAATTCCCACTTTTTTATATTAAAGATTATATTTAAAATATTAAATATTAATATATATCCATGGTTAGGTCATTTGATTTTGGTCGGTTTACAAATGGCTAAAGTGGAACTGATCCAACTTGGTCGAATTGGGAAATTTTTGAAACAAAGCCAACCTAAAATACTAGAAAACTGACCAACTCGGGTTAAGTTAATTGGGTTGGTTGGTTTCATCAGTTTGATAAATAAACCTAACTGAAATTAATTATTCGTTATTTTTGTATTATAAAAAAATTATTAAAAGTAGTATATAATATATGAATATTTATTAATTATTTAAAAAATTAAAAATATAAAACAATTGTATACTCTTATGTGTTTCTATTAGGGTCATTTATTAGAACAAAATTTTAGGGATGACAATTTCCCCATCCTTGACAGGGACCTGACTTCCCCGACCTAATGGGGCTGGGGATGGGAATTGAGGTCCGACTAAATGGAAATTTATTAAATCTTTCAATTAACAATAATAGAAATTTACCATGTGGTTGATACTCAATATATCATTTTGATCATTTCTATCATCAAATTGAATATTGGGTTAATGGGGACAGTATTTTCTAAACTAGATCAACCAGATGGTTAGACCAAAAAAATTGGGAACCGGACACCGTTTCACCTCAAAACCGCTTTTTGTCCAAAAATTGTTTATTTGGTTAGCGAACTATTGACCTAGGTGGTCGAATCGTCAACCTGGACAACAGTTTTGTTGTTTTTCTAATTTTTTTGTCAAAGCGAGTCATCCGTTCGAACCAAATAGTCAGACCGTTCGACCCGAGAATGGTTCCCTATCCGGTCCAATTTTAGAAATCTTGGATGATGAGTGGGTGCCTTGCCTTGAGCTTGGCTTGGTGTGCGGCATGGCTTGGCCCAATGTCCAGCCCGTGGACTAGCCCAACCCATAGCACGACACAGGCTCGTGTAGGCTCGGGCCATGGGCCGTGCCAAACCGACCCCCCAAATTATCCTAGAGGAAGGAGGCATGGCCCGGGACGCCTCGTGGACCAGATTGGCATGACTCGCATTTTGTGCGGGCCACATGCGGGTCGTGTCGTGCCGACCTAGCACAACCCAATTTACACATCAACTTGAACCCGCCCAATACTGGGGACGGGGCAGGGAAACTCGCCCAACATTGAGGAATGGTTACCTTGCCCTGAACCCGCGCAACACTGGGGACGGGGCAGGGATGGGGTAAAGTGTCTTGATTATGGGGCAGGGAAAGGGATGGGGTATTGGGGTGCCCTGCCCTGAACCCACCTCGTTGTCATTCCTATATAATTGTTAATTATTAGTGGAATTAATAAAAATGTTAGCTTTAATAATTATTTTTATTTATTTAAAGTTAATCAAAATTTCATTTAAAAATAACCTAAATAATCTCTTCTCCTACAATTTCTCCTAAACCACCTCCCCCACTATCCCTAACTTTCTCCAAAATTATCTCTAATTCCTATTTATCTTCTAAATTATCTCTAATTCCTATTTATCTCCAAAATTATCTCTAATTTAGTACGGAGTCTCTCCTAAATTATATCTAATTCCTATTTATCATCTCCCCTACTTCTTATCTATATCTATCTAAAGAAAGTTTGGATTAAAAAAATCAAGAATTATTTAAATATTCTAACAAAATTATATAATAACTTTAAAATATTTATTAAAAACACAAAAAAAATTATATTTTTACAAAATCTATCACGAAAGAAAGTTTGGATTAAAAAAATTAAGAATTATTTAAATATTCTAACAAAATTATATAACAACTTTAAAATATTTATTCAAAACACAAAAGAAAATTATATTTTTACAAAATATATCACGAAATTATGTACTAACAACTTAAATTATGTTTTTTCTGGATTATCAATTTAAATATTTTTCAAATATTTCATAGTATGTAATAGAATTAAATAAATAAAATTAAAATAAAAAATAAATATTTTATAGATCATTTAAATATTTAAATAACTAAATAATTATCATAACTAGATTTTAAAAAGTTAAAATAACGAAATTATGTAATAAATTTAAAAAAAACTTCTTCAAACTAGAAAAATAATTATAACATAATATTTGAATAATTATTAATTAATTATCTAACATAATTTAAAATAACGAAATTAATAATTTATTTTTCTCTAATTCCTATTTATCTTCTAAATTATCTCTAATTCCTATTTATCATCTCCCTACTTCTTATGTATATCTATCTAAAGAAAGTTTGGATTAAAAAAATTAAGAATTATTTAAATATTCTAACAAAGTTATGTAATAATTTTAAAATATTTATTCAAAACACAAAAAAAAAATAATAATTTTACAAAATATATCACCAAATTATGAAATAACAATTTAAATTATGTTTTTTTTTCAGATTATCAATTTAAATGTTTTTCCAATATTTAATGATATGTAATAGCTTTAAATAAATAAAATTAAAATAAAAAAATTAAATATTTTACAGATCATTTAAATATTTAAATAACTAAATATTTGTCATAACTATATTTTAAATAGTTAAAATGACGAAATTATGTAAAAAAATTTAAACATTTCTTCAAAGTAGAAAAATAATTATAACATAATATTTAAATTAATAATAATTTAATATATTACCAAATTAATAATGAAATTATGTAATAATAGTATAAATAATGATTTTATGGATAATTAAATTCAATAAATAATTTATATTTTAAAATTTAAATATTTTACATATTATTTAAGTATCTAAATAACTAAATATTTTAAATAAAAATATTTAACATAGCTAGATTTTAAATAGTTAAAATAAAGAAACTATGTAATAAATTTAAAATAATTCTAAAATGTAGAAAAATAATTATAACATAATATTGAAATTAATAATAATTTAATATTTTTATGTAATACTGTAAATAGTTAATTTCACTTATATCAAGTAATAATTTGAGAAAATAACTTTCAAAAAAATAATATTTATTAATAATAATTTTAAACTCTTAATCTGTATTTATTATATAATTATATATACTAAAATTAATATTATTGGCTTTTGTGATAAATGTATTTTCAATGATTATGTATAAATTTATTTTTTTGTTATTTAATAGAAAAATTTCAATAATTATTGGAGATTAAATTACTATTATTGAAAATTTTAAATTTAATTTATTGTATTTATTGTATTTTTGTTATAAGTTATCGATTAATATTTAGTAGAGATTAAACTATTATTTGAGATTATACTATTTATTGACTAAGTTAATATATTTTTAGTACGTATTGTATTTTTTATAATTTTTGAAATTATTGTACTTTTCATGATCAATATATTTTCAATAATTATGTATTTTTGCTATAAATGTTTTATAATTATTAGAGATTAAACTATTGTTATTTATCAGATATAAGACTATTAATTTAACTGAAATTCTGAGTGTTCATGAGTTGGTTAAGCTCAGTGGCTATTTGGCCAACCAAATTGACCTGGTCAGGTTTGGGCATTGGTCAGCTAAAACCAACTAACCTTTTGTAAAAATCGACTTACTCAAGTTGTATTGGTTTGGGCTGGTTTACAAATGGACAAAGTGAAACTGATCCAACTTGGTCAAATTGGGAAATTTTTTAACCAAAGCCAATCTAAAATACTAGAAAACCGATCAACTTGGGTCGAGTTAATCGGCTTGGTCAGTTTCATTAGTTTGATAAATAAACCTTACTGAAATTATATATATATATATATATCAAAATATATTTAAAACATTATTAATAATTTAAAATTTTTATTTATTTTAATAAATTTATTTTAAAAATACTATTATTTGAAAACATTTTGGGGATTTGGGTCCCCACTGGGAACCCATCCTCGTTGGGCATCAAAGGTGGGGGTTAATTTCAGAATCGGGGTCGGGGACGGGGAATATGATCCCCGCCCCGTTGTCATTCCTACACACCTTATAGTTTTACATATTTACTTAAACCTATCTTATAGTTTTCATTTTACTAAAACATCCCATATATTTTACAATTTATTTACTTAATCAACGTTTCATTAAGGAGTGTTTGTTTTGCCATTAGGCCCATGATTTTTTATTCCAAAAATACACCTATTTTTTTGTATAAAAAACAAAATTGACCAAATGTAGCCAATAGAGTGGTTGCTTGTGTCTTATTAAGGGCAAAAATGGTATTATTTTTATTTTTATTTTCTTTTGATTAAATTTATTTAAATGAACATTAGGGTAAACATTGTCATTTTCTACTGTCATCCAATGGAAGATTGAATAAATTCATTGTAAATTATAAGTGGTGTTTTAGTAAAATTCTAACTTAGGGTAGATTTTAGTAAATCCATAAAAGTATAAAGGGTATTTTAGTATATAACCCTTTCTATTATTTAGATTTCTCAATAACTTAAAATCTTAAAAACATTAAAAATAGCTAAACAATATAACAAAATATTTAATATTATGTAATAACAGTAAAATAAATAAAATTCAAATAATGAAAACTTTTAAATATGTTACATATTATATTTAACATGACAAAATTTTAAATAGTTAAAATAACGAAATTATGTAATAAATTAAAAAAAAAGAATCTTAAAAGTACAAAAATAATTATAATTGAATTCATAATATTCGTATTAATAATAATTTAATATTTTACAAAATTAATAATGAATTATATAGTAATAGTACAGTTATAATTTTATGGATTATTAAACTCAATAAATAATTAATATTTTTAAGAAATTAAATAAAAAATTATTTAAATAAGTAAATAACTAATTTCACTTAAATAAATTAATAATTATATAAAATAACTATCAACAAAATTTAATTTATTAGTAATAATTTTACAATAATAGTTTATATTCATTATATATTTATATTTACTATAATTAATATTTATTTTATTTTCAGTAATTATTGACTTTTTATAAATATGCTTTCAATGATTATTTATAAATGTATTTTTATTTTTGTTATTTAAAATAAAATTATCAATAATTATTGGAGATTGAACAACTATTATTTAACTATTGAAATTTAATTTGTCGTATTTATTGTGTTTTTGTTATAAATTTATTTTTAGTAATTATGTATTTTTTATAATTTATAGATCAATACTTATTAGAGTTGAAACTATTATTTAAGATTACACTATTTATTGACTAATTTAGTATATTTTTGTAATTATTGTATTTTTATTATATATCTATTATATTTTCATTATAAACTTATTTTCAATGATTGTGTACGTTTACTATAAATTTTCAATAATTATTGGAGATTAAACTATTGTTATTTATTAGAGATTAGACTATAAATTTAGTTGAAATTAGGAGTGTTCAATGATTGGTTCATTTCACTTGCATGTTGTTTCGCCAACCAAATCGATTTGGTCAAGTCTGCAGTTTGTCACTCGAAACCGATTGACTATTAGCAAAACCCACCAACTCGGGTTGTATCGATTTGGGTCTTTTTTCAGTTTAGTTTGTTTGTTTAAAAGACTTAAACAAACTATAATTTGAAACTTATTAAAGATAAATGACTATGGGAAATGGAAAACTATAATTTGAACAAATAATTACACAAATTATTAAGATAAATTAGTATAATGTTGGAAAAAGGAAATTATTGGTTAGTTTATATTAGAAATTTACCGTGTGGTTGATACTCAATATATCCTTTTGATCATTTCTATCATCAAATTGAATATTGGGTTGACGAGGACAATGTTTTCAAAACTGGATGGTTATACCGAAAAAATTGGGAGTCGGACACCCTTTCACCTCAAAATCACTTTTTGTCCAAAAACTATTTATTTGGTTAGCGGACCGCTGACCTAGGTGGTCAAAACGTTAACCCAGAAAACAGTTTTTGGCCTTTTTTGTTTTTCTATTTTTTTTGTTATCAGAGCAGGTCATCCGTTTGACCCTAGAATGGGTCCCTATCCGGTCCAATTTTAAAAACCTCGGACGGGGAGTAGGTGCCTTGCCTTGAGCTTGGTTTGGTGTGTGGCATGGCCTGGCCCAAGGTCCAGCCCATGGACCAGCCCGACCCACAATACGACACAAGCCCGTGCGGGATCGAGTCGTGGGTCGTGCTGAACCGACCCCCAAATTATCCTTGAGGAGGAAGGCACAGCCCGGGAAGCCTCGTGGGCCAGCACAACACGACTCACACTTTGTGCGGGCCGCATGTGGGTCGTGTCATGCCGACCCAGCACGACCCAATTTATATCTCTATTTGAACCCACTCAATACTGGGGACAAGGCAGGGAAATTCGAGGATTCTCCATCCTTGATGAGGAGTGGGGTGCCTTGCCCCTGAACTTGCTCAACATTGAGGAGTGGTTACCTTGCCTTGAACCCACGTGACACTAGGGACGGGATGGGATGGGATAGATTATCTCGACAATGGGGCAGGGAAAGGGATGGGGTGCCCTGCCCTGAACCCACCCCGTTGTCATTCCTATAAAATTGTTAATTATTAGTGGAATTAATAAAAATGTTAGCTTTTATAATTATTTTCTATACTTTAAAATTAATCAAAATTTCATTTAAAAATAATAAAGAGAATAAAATTTATTAAAATTACTACAAATTATTAATAAAACTAAATTTATTAAAAAATATTTGTTCATATTCAATTAACAATAATTATTTAGTACAAATCAACATTAAATGAAAAATAAAATTATTAAATCTTTCATAATTTTCCGTGCACCGCACGAGTCCCTACTAGTATATATATTAAAATTATTCCTGCCATGTCAGCATAGCTCTCCTTTGAGAAAAGCTATTTATCTATTTTCTCCTTTTTTGATTTTTTTATTTTTTTAGTTCCATGTCATTTTTGAAACAAACAATGAGACGCACTTTCCCAATAACCTAAATAATCTCTTCTCCTAAAATTTCTACTAAACTACCTCCTCTGCTATCCCTCACTTTCTCCAAAATTATCTCTAATTCCTATTTATCTTCTAAATTATCTCTAATTCCTATTCATCTCCAAAATTATCTCCAATTTAGTAAGGAGTTTCTCTCCTAAATTATCTCTAATTCCTATTTATCATCTCCCCTACTTCTTATCTTTATCTATCTAAAGAAAGTTTGGATTAAAAAAATTAAGAATTATTTAAATATTCTAACAAAATTATATAATAACTTTAAAATATTTATTCAAAACACAAAAAAAAAATTATATTTTTACAAAATATATCAAGAAATTAAGTACTAACAATTTAAATTATGTTTCTTCTGGATTATCAATTTAATTGTTTTTCAAATATTTAATAATATGTAATAGATTTAAATAAATAAAATTAAAATAACAAAAATGTAAATATTTTATAGATTATTTAAATATTTAAATAACTAAATATATATCATAACTAGATTTTAAATAGTTAAAATAATGAAATTATGTAATAAATTTAAAAAATTTCTTCAAAGTAGAAAAAAAACTTATAACATAATATTTAAATTAATAATAGTTTAATATATTACAAAATTAATAATGAAATTATGTAATAAATTCTGTAATAATAGTATAAATTATGGTTTTATGGATAATTAAATTCAATAAATAATTAATATTTTAAATATTATTTAAGTATTTAAATAACTAAATATCTTAAATAAAAATATTGAACATAACTAGATTTTAAATAGTTAAAATAAAGAAATTATGTAATAAATTTAAAATAATTCTAAAAAGTAGAAAAATAATTATAACATAATATTGAAATTAATAATAATTTATTATTTTGACATAATACTGTAAATAATTAATTTCACTTATATCAAGTATTAATTCAAGAAAATAACTTTCAAAAAATCATATTTGTTAATAATAATTTTAAACTCAATCTGTATTTATTATATAATTACATATACTAAAATTAATATTATTGTCTTTTGTGATAAATTTTTTTCAATGATTATGTATAAATTTATTTTGTTTTATTATTTAATAGAAAACTTTCAATAATTATTGGAGATTAAATTAGTATTATTGAAATTTTTAAATTTATTTTATTTTATTTATTGTATTTTTGTTGTAGGTTATTGATTAATATTTACAAAAGATTAAACTATTGTTTGAGATTATACTATTTATTGACTAAGTTAATATATTTTTAGTACTTATTGTATTTTTGTAATTTTTGAAATTATTGTATTTTTCATTATCAATATATTTTCAACAATTGTGTATTTTTTCTATAAATATTCTATAATTATTGGAGATTAAACTATTGTTATTTATTAGAGATAAAACTATTAATTTAGCTGAAATTATGAGTGTTCATGAGTTGGTTCGGTTTGGTCGTAAGCTATTTGGCCAACCAAATTTACATGGTCAGATTAGGGAATTGGTCAGCTAAAACCAACTAACCTTTTGTGAAAATTGACCCACTTAAGTTGTATCGGTTTGGGTTGATTTTGGTCAGTTTACAAATGGCCAAAGTGAAACTGATCCAACGTGGTCGAATTGGGAAATTTTTAACCAAAGCCAACCTAAAATACTAGAAAACCGACCAACTCTGGTCGAGTTAATAAGGTTGGTTGGTTTCATCAGTTTGATAAATAAACCTAACTAAAATTAATTATTGTTATTTTTGTATTATAAAAATTTTATTAAAAGTAGTATATAAAATATGAATAGTTATCAATTATTTAAAAAGTTGAAGATATAAAACAATTGTATGCTCTAATGTGTTTCTATTGTGACGTTGAAGTGGTTTAGGACCTCTATTATAAGAGGGTGGAAAGGAAGACGGAGCCCGGCTATAAGATGCTCCCGAAAGATCACGATCTCGTCAGGACCGTGCTCCCATGGGAAGTTACCCGTAGGAAGACTGTAGGTATACTCCCTAGGTAGATTGTATTGTCGGATGAGGTATCAGAGCCTCTCCAGGGTCATAGTGGAGGGACCGAACCTATCCGGCATCCGACCTCGACGAGAGGTGGACGCCAAATTACCCGAGGCCTCCCGCACCTCGTGAGACTGGACTTTTGTGCAGTCACCCTGAGCCGAGGTATCCACCTCGGGCTCATCCAGTTGGCTATCGAAACTAGACATAGTGGAGAAAATGAAAATGAACTGGAAGGAAAGGAAACTGAAAGAAAAGCTAAGGGGACTCACCAAGAAAAAACAACCGAACTGGGGAGAATTGACCCAAGTTGGAGACCTTAGACGTGAGTTCAAGACAAATGCTGAGAAGTTACGGCAAGGGAAAAATGACCAGGACCCCCGTTATTTATAGCCACTGTACTCGGGCATCAATGGTGAAGATCAAGATGATCTGATGGCTCTCAAGAAAACCGGCTACGCGACCCCGAGGTGAAATCAGTTTAGCGCGTTTTTTGACGTCCGCGGAGTCCATATATCGCGTGACGTTCGCACGTAGACTATACGCGACCTGGGTTTCCCTTGATTGAGCCGAGTAATGAACTGGTCTGACCAATAAGCCACCTGACCAGAAGGCTAGAGCTCCGAGCCAAATCCACCCGGCACACCGCGGACTCCTCGCGCTAGGTCAGAACCCCCACCACGGGGGAGTGGGGGGCAATTGATGGAGGGTGATTTGGCCTGACCTCGTAGCACGGGGACATGTGGGTACAACCTGGCATAAGTGACAACTCAACGTGGCAACATGGCCATAACTCGACATAATGAACTCGCCGGAGCCCGGTGATACAACTCGGTGGGCGTGGCAACTCGTCGAGAAGAAGCATCTAGCTTACCCCGAATTCTCCCTAAGGGAGGAGCGCCTCGAGCTCCCTCCAAGTGAGGACTTCCGACCTCCTCCCAAGACTCGAGCTCCTCCCAGCGGGCCCTGAACTCTTCCTTCCTGAGAAGGGAACACCCCGATCTACGGGTAAGTATCCCAAAGTGGAAGCACTTCGGGACAGCCCCATTAACACTCTTGTCCATATTTACCTAAGGCTCGCCTCAAGCATAAGCACCTCGGCGTACCCCCAGCACCCTGGCATAAGGTAGCTCGGACTAAGGCAACTCGGTGCAAAGTAGCTCGGCAACCTGCAGGAAAGATCTGCCTGACAATAGTACTTGCTGAATCTGGAGGCTGCGCCCACGTCGTGCCTGCCACTTTTGCCAGATGTGGCACGCCTGACAAGTCCGTTCCCTGCAATGGCTGCCCGCATCCACCACCTCAGCTCTGGCAATAACGGCTGTGGTAAAGGCGCTTACGCCTGATTTGAGAGATCCCCAATATAAAAAGACCCCGACCCTCGAGGAGCCAAGGTACTGAACTTGCATCATCTGCACTCTTAGCTCTCTCTTTGTATTCTTCAGTTCTTTCAGAGTTCTAACTTAAGCATCAGAGTGTTCCCGCCGGGCGAGCTCCCCGAGAATTCTTCACCTTCCTCTTCGTCTCAAGTACCGTCTGTCACCAGCTAGGAGTCAGGTTTCCGCCAAATAAGAGTGCCCGGATCGTGCAACATCAACTAGACTTTGATATCTTTTCATTATTTTCTATTTTTATCTTTGTTAAAATATATTTAATTTAACCAAGTTGAGTTGGATCAATTAATTAATTTATATTACACATGGATAAAATGGAGAGGGGATAGAAAGAGATAGAGAGGGAGTTATGAGGGGTACGATGAATCGATGGGGCTGGTGGAGAGAGAGAGAGAAAGATTTAAAATGACAAATAAAAACTAGTGAGGTATAATGACCGGCCAACCCTACCCAACATTTTTCAGAAAACCCTCATAGGATATTGACATATGAGATGGGTCCTTTGTGAATTATTATCTTACCCAAAAGGAGAGTTTTATGGGTCTACCTATATCTGTGTCAAATTTCTTCTTGCTTATGCTTTATAGAGTAGACTATACAAGCCTAACAAGAACCGTTTTGAAGCTATTGAATCAATGAGCTTTCAATGAAAGACATAGTACGATTGATTCGTCCCATCTCCTAACAAACACTTCATATAATTAGAGGTGTAAATTGGATGGATTTGGTCCAATCCGATTTAGTCCATTGTGAGTCCACTTATAAATGGACTAGACCCAATTCAGTCCAAATCCAATGCAAATCAAATCCAATCCAATTTATTAGAATGTGAATGGATTGGATTGGATCCAATCCAAATCGAATGAAATATAAAAAATTATATAAAAGCACTTTTAGCATTGAAAAAATACTTTGGTAAAAATATTTTCATAAAAGTGCTTTTACAAAAGAACTTTAGTGAAAGTACTTTAGAAAAGTATTTTTGTAAAAGTATTTTTATAAAAGCACTTTTTGAAATGTACTTCCATAGACTTTTATAAAAGTACTTTTGTAGAAGTGCTTTTGTAAAAGTACTTTTATAAAAGTACTTTCGTAGAAGTGTTTTTATAAAAGTACTTTCGAAAAGTGATTTTATAAAAGTACTTTTGTAAAAGCGCTTTTCAAAAAGTACTTCCATAGACTTTTATAAAAGTGCTTTTGTAAAAGTACTTTTATAAAAGTACTTTAATAGAAGTGTTTTTACAAAAGTACTTTCACAAAATTACTTTTGTAAAAGTGCATTCGTAAAAGTTCTTTCATAAAAGTGATTTTCTAAAAGTGCTTCTGATGAGGGGTGATTTGGCTTGACCTATTCATGCACAGACTCGTGGAAGCAATCTGCTGAATGGATGATGACTCGGCATTCCCTACCACCTCAATGATACAGGTCACCTTGAGTACCTCAAGCACCTCGGCCAGGACTGAGGCCTGACCAGCTCGTGATGACCCAACCTGCCGAGCAGCTGTATCTAACCTCTTCAGGATCACGCTGCACGTCTGTAAGCCTTATCCTCATCCCGCCTGGATCGGACTAACTCGATAAGCCTTATCGGCTAGCACAAAGTCCACCTCCTAGTGCGGAATGGACTCCTAACAGCACATGTTGAAGATCTCATAAGTGTTTCGTAAGACCCACGACAACTCACCTATATAAGGGCATCAACCCCAATGACACAAGGTACATGCGATTTTCTGCTTACTAGCATTCTAGGATACAAGTATTCAGCTCACTCAACGAAGTACTAACTTAAGCATCGGAGTGCCCACACCGGGTAAGCCACCTCGGGCCCTCTGAGCCTTCCTCTTTTGCAGTTTGACCAGCCAACTAAGCAATCGACGTCCGAGCTGCCCTCCAGCTAGGAGCATCCAGATCGCGCACCATCTCACTTTCTGCAAATTTCATTAATGGCTTCCTCAAGCACTGGCAAGAGTGTAGAGATTACCATCACTTGGGGGCAGGACTAGCCTGCACTTAATCTAGAGACTCCCTTTGTGACCATCGGACAGTTCACTATCCCCCTCACTCTTCCTAGGGTATCAGCAGCACAGAACCCGGGATTCTTCACATAGCAAGTCAGCGTGCCTTTGCCTCATGTGAGCGCCGCTCTCCCAGTTGTAGAGCTTTCTGTGGTTCCTGTTGGGATAGAAGCGCAACAGTTCCATGAGCTCATGCAAAGCGTACGAATTATGGAATTGCAAATGCAGTCATGGGAACAAAGATTTGGAGCAAGCGTCCTTCCGCAGTACAAACAGTATCAATTTCCTCCTCTCGATTAGAACCAATAGAACCATAACCAGCAGCATAGACGCCAGTCACCTCCCCGGGGGTTGGTGCCATCCCGGGTCCCAACTCCTCCTCAAGGCCCAACTCCACATCGGGACCCAACACTAGGTCGGCATTCATCACCACCGCGTCAAGTCATAGTAGACCAGCAAAACAACCTGCCACAACGCAACCAACAGAGCAATCATCAGCAATGATCATGAAATGAACAACAACATCATGATCAGCATGACCCGTAGCACCGCCGTCAGGATGATAGGTAGCCCAACAACCAACAGCCCGGGGTAAGGGGCGAGAACCCAGCCCAGGACCCTTCCAATCACCTCATCCATTAGGATCTAGCCCGTGTTCGTGAGAACGTCGGCAACCAAGATCAGACCCCTGTTTGTGACAATTTTGAGATCAGGAGAACACCAGGGTCGAGACTCTGGCCAACACCAAGGTGAACAACACCAATGAGTTGGCAAAGAAGCGACGCCGCTGATGAGCACGCCACACCTCAAGTAAGAGCAGCGTTGTCCCAATGATTGAAGTTGAGAGAAGGAGGGAAGAAGTGAGCTCGGTAGCAGCACAATCGGCTCCCATCTCACTGAGCTGACTATCCCCCTAGCACCAGAGATCCTCTCGGCCCTAAGGCCGAAAAGCTTTAAGATGCTCGCCTTGGAGACTTACAATGGGAGCATAGATTCCCAACGATCACGTAGATAGTTTCCAAGCCCTGATGCTACTCACGGGGGCTGATGAAGCTAGCCTTTGCATGGCCTTTTCAATGACCCTCAGAGAGGACGCAAGGTTGTGGTATCGAACTCTACCCCCAGGATCGATCAAGAGTTGGAAGCAGTTTGTTGAACTCTTCACGACGCACTTCGCCACCAGTAAGAAGTGTTTGAAGTCCGTGATAATCCTTTTGAATGTGGTCCAAAAAGAGAATGAATCCCTGAGAGACTACATCAAAAGGTTCAACTCAAAAAGACTATAGGTACTAAACCTTAACTCAGTCGTGCAACTCATTGCGGCCCGAAGAGGAGTACAACACCCTGATCTCCATTGGCACCTCGAGTTGAACCTGCCAAGTGCCATGGAGGTGTTCCTCAAGGAAGCCAACAAGTTTATCAAAGCAGAAGAGGCTCTCGGGTCCCAGTTAGAGTTGTACCAGGTCAGGAAAAGGAAGAGAACAGAAGATGAAAGCAACAGCAAGCACCGGCGGTGAAAGAGTAAGTCACCGAAGCGAACCAGGTCACCGCGCAGTAGGTGAAGCAGGTCGCCAAGGAAAAGACGGTTTCCGCCTCGGGATTCTAAATCAGGTCGGCGATCTAGGATCGCCGCCAGTTCATAGAACAAGCTATGCCGTCATGAATGCCAAGCGGGGTGAGATTCCAAGGTCCATTAAGGACATCGACTATGTCAAGGGGGCAGCCAAGATGAGAGGAGATCCCGCGAACAGAAACCCGAACCGGTACTGCCACTTTCACTGGGACATCAGGTATGACACAGAGAGTTGCCGCACCCTAAAGGACTAGATCGAGGAGATGATTTGTCGTGGTTACTTGAGAAAGTTCATCAAGTATGAAGATAGAGAGACAGAGAGCTGACCTGCCAAGTAGCGAAAAGATGCACAGAGTCAAGCAGGCAGAACGACTGCGACCAACCACCTCAAAATCCTCTAGCAAAAATAAACTGATCCGAGGGGTAATCAATATGATTACCGGTGGGTCAATCATAGCGGGTTACAACACAGCGGCGGGCAAGACAGTAGTCCGGGAGCTCGAGCCTGAGGACAAGAACCCGCCAAAGCACCCTTGAGTGGAGGAAGTGATCTACCTCACCAAGGATAACGCTCGCGGGATCTAGTATCCACATGATGATGCCCTCGTTGTCAAGATGGTCATCAACGACTTTGAGGTGAAGTGGATCCTGGTAGATTCTGGAAGGTCCACGGACATTATCTTCTTGGAGGTGTTAAACAGGATGAAGCTAGATCAGAAGGATCTCTAGCCGGCAAACACACCCCTTGTCGGTTTCAGCGAGGATGTGGTGAAGCCCCTTGGCAAGATCACAATACCGGTAGCAATGGGAGCGAAGCCCAACACAGTCCAGTTCAAGCACACCTTCCTCATGGTCACCACCCCGTCCCCTTACAATGTGATTTTAGGTCGGTCCATCCTGCATGCACTATGTGCGGTGGTGTCAACCTATTATCTTTCAATGAAGTTCCTAACGAGCTACGGAGTGGGGGTAGTACGGGGCGACCGGTTGGAATCACGGAAGTGCTACGTCGTGGCATTAAAGGGCAAGGTAAATTTGGTGGATGACGTCGAGCTGAAACCTCCCCCGAGCACACCGAGGAGTGAGCTACACTGATGGAGGATACGGTCCAAGTCCCAGTCTTAGATACCGAGCCCACAAAGACTCTCCAGATTGGTGTTCGCCTAAATGAACCACTTCGGTCACAACAGGTAAGTTTTTTATTAAGTAATTTAGATGTTTTTGCTTGGTTGGCAGTAGAAATGCCCGGCATTGACCCTCGTAAAGAAGGCCAATGACAAATGGTGCATGTGCATCGATTACACCGACCTCAACAGAGCCTACCCAAAGGATAGCTTCCCCCTTCCAAGAATAGACCGCCTGGTAGACGCGACCTCAGGGCATGAGTTGCTTAGCTTCATAGACGCCTATTTCGGCTACAACCAAATCAGGATTGACTTAGCCGACCAGGACAAAACAACATTTGTAACCAAACTAGGGCTATACTATTATAAAGTGATGCCCTTAGGACTGAAAAATGCTGAAGCGACCTTCCAGCGCCTTGTAAACAAAATTTTTGGACCTCTTATTGGAAATAAAGTAGAGTGTTACGTTGATGGCATGGTCGTGAAGACCCAATTTTCTTCATATTTACTTGATGATTTAAACTGTGTTTTTCAAATCTTAAGAAAATTTAACATGAACCTCAACCTGAACAAATGTGTCTTCGGGGTCACGTCGAGCAAGTTTCTCAGGTATATAGTGAACCAACGTGGCATTAAAGCCAACCCGAAAAAGATAAAAGCAATTTTAGATATGAGACCACCCCAGAACATAAAAGAAGTACAATGACTAACTGGCCAAGTAGCTGCCTTGAATTGGCTTTTGTCTAAATCAGTTGGTTGGCGTTTACCTTTCTTTAAGGCCATTAAAAAGAATGAGGACTTTGAATGGTCTGAGGATTGTCATCTCGCATTCGACGAGCTCAAAAAATATCTAAGTACCCCGCCGATTTTAATCTGACCTAAGCCTAGAGATGAGCTTGGACTATACCTCTCTACGAGCGACTAGGTGGTCAGTTCAGTACTAATCAGAGAAGTAGACTAGGTCCAAAGGCCCGTCTACTATATAAGTAAAGATTTGCAGATAGCTAAGACTAGGTATCTCGACATTAAGAAGCTATTCTACGCACTAGTCTTTGCAACTCAGAAGCTATGCCCTTACTTCCAATCCCATATCATCATCATCCTAACTAATAGACCATTGAGGCATGTCCTTCAGAAGCCTGAGGTCTTAGGCAAACTAATGAAGTGGATCATCAAGCTGAGCGAGAATGATATCCAGTTTGAGCCACAAACAATCATTAAATCTTAAGTCCTAGCGGATTTCATTGCGGAATACACATTCAACATGCTGACCCCTGAGGTGGTTGAGCCGACCAGCACCTCAGAGGCATCAGCCAACACAGCACCTGTTCCGGTGAGGGAAGTCCCAACCTGAACGAGGAGCCCTAGATTCTCCACATTGATGGCTCGTCTAATCTGCGAGGAAGTGGAGCTAGACTCATACTGTACGGGCTAAGTGAAATGAACCTAGAGTACACTCTCCAGTTTGAATTCGAAGCATCAAACAACGAAGCGGAGTACGAGGCACTAATATTCATGCTGGTATTGGCGAAGGACGTCGGAGTGAAGTATGTCATGGGATGCAACGGTTCTCAGCTGGTCATGAACCAGGTGAATGGTGAGTACGAGGCTCAAGAACCTGCCATGATGGCTTACTTGGCCAAAGTGAGGGAACTCCTGCCTGGCTTCCACTCTTGGTTCATTCGACAAGTACTAAGGTTGAAGAATGCTAAGGCTGACACACTCTCAAAGTTAGCCAGCACTAGCAACATCACTATGATGACGGAGTACATCAAAGACCTGCCTTGGCGTAGCATTGTTAGGGTGGCAGGAGAGGTCACTCCCATGTTGTAAGAAAAACTGAGTTTGATCGACCCACTTGTCGATTATCTACTCCACGGGACCCTACCAGCAGAGCGTAATGCAGCTTGGAGGGTAGAGTGTCAGTCAGCCCGATATGTTCTCATTGATGGGCGACTATATAGGAGATCCTTTACGCTCCCCTACCTGTGTTGCTTACGACCTTTAGAAGCAAGTCATGTGCTACATGAGATCCACGAAGGTCTCTATGGTGGACACCTGGGGGGCAGGGCGCTTGCCCCAAAAGCGCTAAGGCAAGGATACTACTGGCCTACTATGAAAGCAGATGTGCTCGAGCTTGTTTGGAAGTGTGACAACTGCCAGAGAAATGCCAACATACTTCACCAGCCCGTTGCCAACCTGAAGTATCTGATCAGCCTGTGGCCTTTTGCCCATTGAGGGATCGACATCCTTGGTCCATTCCCACTTGCAACCGGGCAGAGAAGATTCCTGGTATAGCGGTTGATTACTTTATGAAGTGGGTGGAGGTTGAGCCCTTGGTGACTATCACAACCCAAAACGTATAGAACTTTTTCTAGAGGAACATAGTGTGTCGATTCAGACTACCAAAAGTGTTGATCTCCGACAACGGGAAGCAATTCAAGGATATCAAGTTTCAAAGTTGGTGTGCCAAGATGGGGATCCAGCAAAACTTTACGTCGGTGTTGCATCCACAAGAAAATGAATAGGCCGAGGTGACGAACAGGGCAATTCTCCATGGACTGAAAGCTCGACTAGCGCGAGCTAAGGGTTTGTGGGTCGACAAGCTACCCAGTGTCCTATGGACCTACAAGACTACTATCAAGACCGCGACGGGTGAAACACCATTCAACCTGACTTACGGTACAGAGGCCGTCATCCCAGCCGAGATCGAAGTACCAACTTACGGCTAGAGGCATATGACAAGGAGGCCAATGACGACGAGCTGCGGATGAACCTCGACTTAATCAAAGAAGTACGCGACCTGGCCTACATTCAGACTGTAGCCTACCAACAACAAGTAGCTCGGTGCTATAACGCCCGGGTCAAGCGATGCTAGTTCCAAGTTGGCGACCTTGTACTCTAGAAAGTGATGGTATCTGAGCCCAATGTCGGTAAGTGATGGTACCTGAGCCCAATGTCGGTAAGCTCGGACCGAACTGGGAGGGTCCATACTGAGTAAGACAAGTATTCAGTGAAGGAACGTATGAGCTCGAGACGTTGGAAGGGAGGCGTGCCTCGTGCTTGGAATGTCAACAACCTAAGGAGATATTACTTGTGAGCTCAGGAACCAAGCATCTGTCAAATTTTTCTAAGTCCAAGTGACCACTCACTCAAGCGATTCGGTCAAGCCGCACATCGGCAAAATTATATAATGAAGAGTGGACCACGAGTCACTCTAAAAGCCTAAGGGCCACAGTGTTGAGCCAATAATGACCTCGACAGTAAAGATGAATAAGATTCGGTCACTTTCTAAGCATATGGGCAGCTCGGGCAAACCTTACTTATGCCTCACTGGTGTACAAGCAGTTCCGGTCATATACCTTGCAATGTCTGTTCACCTCGGCTCGTAGTTACTATGGCTAGTTATTTTTTAAGCTAGGCACCTCGGGGAAACCTACACTTAAAATTTTTTTTGTTAAAAAAGTGTTGTATGCGAGGTGAAAAAAAGAGAGTTGTATTTCATTTCCTAAAAAAAAAGAGTGGTTCGTACATTCAATCAATATATATATATACACACACACACACACACACTAAGAGCATATGTTTGTTTTCACAAGGGGGTCAAAGAAAAGAGGCAGAAGTTAAACATCAAGGGGCTCATCGCCCCCATCACCAGCAGCTTCAGAAGAATTTTTCGGCTCGTCGGTCTCCATGGCCTTAGCAGCAGCATCCTGGCTTTCCTCTGTCGCTCCTTCGTCAAGGTTCTCGCCACTCTCTTCCTTAGAGTCTGCCTCTTTGTTAGCTTCCAAAACCATCTTGGTGGTAGCTCTGATTGTAGTGACGACTCCGAGGTCAAGCTCGGGGAACCTACACTTGGTCAACATGACAGAGTTTAAAACCCTTCTGGAAGGCATCTGTACGGAGGTTCTCCCTTAGCTGGTTAAACTCTAGCGAGCCCTTGTAGGCATTGATTGCAGTTACCTCGACATCTTTGATCCCTTAAGTAAGAGCAGCCTCACACTTGGCAAAAGCTACCTTCTGCTCTTCGGCCTCCTTCACCAGTCTATCATTTTGCTTCTTCCTCACTGCCACCTTGGCCTCCAACTTCCTAATGGTGTCGATGGCTTTCACCATCTGAGCCCGGCACTCTACAAGGGATACTTCGACAGCTTATGGCTTCATTTCGAAGGCCTTCATCTGCACAACATGCTGGTCAGACTGCTGGAGAAGTGAGTGAATCATAGAATTTGCCTGCAAAGAGAGAAAAATCCACTAAGTATGAAAGAGGACACGAACAAAAGCATAGTGTCAAAATCAGAAACATACCACCATGATGTGACTCAACGCCTTGGCACCTGACTAAGAATGTTGCAGCCTGGCAAACTTGGAGACCTCCTCGGGAAAATCACCTCCTTACTCTTTATGAGGCTGGTTTAGGCTTTTAGGATGCTTTGGACCACCTAGGTGCCCTCACTAGAAGATCCAGCCCCATGATGAATTGACTGAGGCTCGGACGACGAAACCACCTCAGGTTAGTGAGGCAATGAACTCTTCTCTTGGTCCCCCTCGACTCCTCAGGTCGAGTTCCACCATGGAACGCATCTTCTTCCTCATCTTTCTACTTACCCGGTCCCTAGTGTCACTGATGCCCTTTCTCTAGTGAGTTGGGAACGGCCATCCCCCCATCAACAGTAAAAATGAAGTACCTCCTCTTCCAAGCCGGGACCTTAGAAGGATACTCGTGCAGAAGCTTGTGTCTAGGCCAGTAAGTGAGGTAATAACTATACTTCTCTATTCCCTTGGGGTCGGCTGGATTTTTCTTGATGGTACAAAGCAAGCTAAAGACGTCTAAATCTAGAGGGAGGTCATAGTCATGAAAAAGGGAGATAGTTCCGACCAAGGTGCTAATTGAGTTCAGATGGAGTTGGTCAACAGTGATGTCAAAAAACTTTGAAGCCTCAATAACGAATGGGTGAAGAGGGAAACGGAGCCCGACGATCAATTGCTCCTCGAATACGACAATCTTGTTGGGATCATGGTCCCAAGAAAAGTTCTCCAAAGATAGATTGTAACTGTAGTTATCTAGAATTTTAAATTGATCCGCCAAGGCTTGGATCCGCTCATTGGGATCACGAACCGAGGCATCCACCTCGGCTGGACTGGGGTCTGAGTCTTGTGCCGAGGCAACCTTAGCTGGGTTGGACCCAAGACGTTTAACCAAGGCTCCCACCTCGGCCTGGCTGGACTCCCCATTATCACCAAACAAACTACCAGTGCTACTACTAGACATACTGAAAGCAAGAAACGAACTCAAAGCAAGAAAACTAAGGCAAGGAGAGGTGACTTACCCAAGAAAGGAGAAAGGAGAATGACCTCCGAGACGGGAGAAAGACCACTGACCTAGAAGCTAACACACAATCTCCGAAATGCGAAGAACTCAGATCAAGACAAAGTGAATGGGACCCCAAGGCCCCTATTTATAGCCGTTGTAGTCAATCATGGACGACTCATATCAGTTTGATTTGATGGGTCATAAAAACCGGTCGCACAACTTTCGAGGTCGAAATCGATTAAGCGTATGTTTTGACGTCCATGAAATTTTTAGTCTAAGTGTCATCCGCGCGTCCCCAATACGTGATCTAACTTTATGGTTGAGCCGATTGGGTCATTAAAATTTGACCTCTAGACCAGACCTCGACCAAGATGAAGATCGGGCCAAATCTACTTAAGCTCGTCATGAAATCCCTGCACCAGGTCGGGACCCCCGACACGGGGAGTGGAGGGTAATTGATGAGGGGTGATTTGGCCCGACCTATTCATGGACATACATGTGAAAGCAACCTACTGATTGGATGATGACTCGGCATTCCCTACCACCTTAGCGATACAGGTCACCTCGGCTAGAACTGAGGCCTGAGTAGCTCGTGATGACCCAACCTACGGAGGTGACATGTAGCCAACTTCTAGAAGTAAGCTAGCTGTCTCCAACCTCTTTGGAATCACACCGCACATATGTAAGCCTTATCCTCATCTCGCCTGGATCGAACGGACTCGATAAGCCTTATCGGCAAGCACAAAGCCCACCTCCTGGTGCGGATCAGACTGTTCGGACCGGAAACCGGTCACTTGAACATTTGTGGGTTTACCTCGAACCGTTATTTAGTGAAAAAATGTTGAAAAAGTCAAAAAATCATTGACCCGACCGGTCAAACCGTTGACCCGGTTAACGGTTAGTGGTTCGGTATTTTATTAGTTTTTATTTTAAAATAAAAATAAAATGCCATATATATCCTAATAGGATTTTCTTACCTTCGAAAGTCTTAGCCTCTTAGGGTCTTGTTTTGCCAAACCCAAAACCAAAAGCCTTCAGGTGTTCACTGAAGATGAGGGAGGCGATACACCAGCACCGCCATTCCCAGAATCCGAGCAAGCACCCACTAGTGGCCAAAGTTGCAGTGGCAGATGGCAATTAAAGCTTCGACTTTTGAGCCATTCACTCTTTCTCAACCGCATCTTGAAAGGAATGGCCCCGACGACTATCTTCACTGCGGTTGCCAGTGACCACTGTGGACTCCAACCTCCGACGACTATCTTCACTGTGGCTGCTGACCACTGTGATTTTTCAGGTAACTAAGTGACCCAACGACCACTAGTCAGTTCAGATCCACCATTATACAGTTCAGAACTTTAAATTTCAGTTTTTATTTCTCATTTAGCCAATTCAATGACTTTTAATTAACTCTCTTTTTTTTTTTTTTTTTGCAATACTATGATTTTTCAAGGAACTGAATCACCATTTGCACCGGTGACCACTCCATTGGAGCTGAAAGCCACTGGAAAATCTGGGGTTGAGGAATCCCCTGTTTTTCAATTTTGAGGTTGAGCCACTACAGAATCTGAGGTTGTGTCCTAGTCGGTGGGTGTATGTTAGCTGTAGATCTTCTGATAGTTTCTCATGAAGCTTCGGAGAAGACCTCTATCCCTATGCAATCGAATTTGTTAGGATGGTGAACAAGTTGGCCTAGTGGAGAAGGATGCTATTAGAAGGTTTTGGTCAAAGAAGACTATTGACTAGACAACCAAGTGTTGGGCTTCAGGGATGATTGAGTGGAAGAGATTGCGTGATATTCATGAACTCTGTTGGGCATTCGCCATTCATATTTTTTTTTCTGTATTTTATTTAATTTTTATGTTATTTTTTATTATATATAAATATTTTTTGTTTTTTAATTTATTTATGACATCACAGGTTGAACCATTTGACCCGAACAGTTGAACCACTGAACCGGAAAATGGTGCCTAAAACGGTTCCGTTTCCGGGTCAATTTTTAAAACGTTGCTCCTAACAGCATGCACCGAAGATCTCGGAAGTGTTTCGTAAGACCCATGGCAACTCACCTATATAAGGGCATCAACACAAGGTACACGCGATTTATTGCTCACTAGCATTCTAGGATACAAGTATTCAGCTTGCTCAATGAAGTACTAAGTTAAGCATCGGAGTGCGCACATCGGGTAAGCCACCCCGAGCCCTCTGAGCCTTCCTCTTTTGCAGTTTGATTGGCCAGCTAAGCAACAAACATCTAAGCTGCCCTCCATCTAGGAGCATCCAAATCGCGCACCATCAGCTTCCATAAAAGTGCTTTCGTAAAAGTACTTCTATAAAAGTGCTTTCATAAAAGTACTTTCGTAAAAGTGCTTTCATAAAAGTGCTTTCATAAAAGTGCTCTCATGTAAAAGTACTTTTGCAGAAGTGCTTTTATAAAGCTACTTCTGTAAAAGTGTTTTCATAAAAGTACTTTTGTAAAAGTATTTTTATAAAAATGCTTTCGTAAAAATACTTTTCATAAAAGTACTTTTATAAAAGTGTTTTTATAAAAATGGTTTCATAAAAATGCTTTCGTAAAAGTACTTTCATAATAGTGATTTTATGTTGTTTATAGTTTTGATTGATTTCAATTTGGACAAGGGTTTGGCCTCATGATCGGATTATTGAAATTTTGGTTTAGATCTAATTCAAACCAATAAGAATATAGACAATTTATTTTGGATTGGCCCAATCCAATAATTATAATGGACCATCCAAATCCGATTTGATAAGGTTTGGATCAGATTGGATCCAAACCAAAACTGATTAATTGACACCCCTAGATATAATTAAGTTTTTAATATAGTTATTTAATTACTTAGATTAAATTAATTTATTTAATGATTTAAAAAAATATTTTAAAAATATAATATCTAATTTTAAAATTAATTAACAAAATATTAAAAATACATTAAATGAATTTAATTTATTTGACATAATTCAATTATCTAAATCAATTTAACACAATTCAATCACATAAAATTAATTACTTTATTTATTTAATTTTAGGTTATGGGTCCCATGTATTTAATTTTAGATGGATAGCTTACTAAATAGCTACTATGTTCAACTAAGACTATCTTCATTTTGGTTAGACAACATGTGGATCAAAATGAAGAGAAAGAGAGAGAGATGATTGGTTGGGGCCTTGTATCAAAGAGAGGGGTTATATGGGACTCGATAGGGCCTGGTGTTAGAAAAGAGAGGTTGTAAATGTTTTATTTAAAAAATAATATTTTTTTATTTTAATGAAAATTATTTATTTTTCGTTTTTTAAAAGACAATTTTTTTTCTTTTTATAATGTCTTTCAATCTTACAACCCTTACAATAAAATTGTTTATTTGAAAACTATTTATGCCCTTAGCTAGTTCTACTAAAATCAAAATCAGTTGGGCTGTGTTTGGTTGCAATGCAAAACCATGTCAACGCAAATGATTTGTGTAAATTCTGACCTATTTTTGTTTTAAATTTTAGCTTATTTTATTTGATTGCAGCACAAATGAAGTAAATTAAAATATAAAGCAGAATAAAATAAAATCCAAAACAAAATTAAACAAGAATTTACATTTTTTACATTTACACTCTAATACATTTGTATTAGTGCAAATAAATTTGCACTGCAACTAAACACAGCCTTGATTTCAACTTCAACCTGGAAGAGCTTTAACGATAGCTATTTCGGGTTGGATTAATAACAGAAATCGGATATGGATCAGGTTTTCTTGTCGGTCTTACTCAAATCCAACAACCCAAGTAGTTAATGATTTTAACGAGTTATTATTGAAGAGGATCCACTGATGACGTGTTTGATTCTTATAGACAGAGCCAACGGGATTTCGCCGATTGATGATTCATTGACCAAGTTCGCTCAACCTGGTTGGATTTATGGCGACAAGGCAGGTCGCGGCTATTTAGTATTTTCTATTAAATACACGACGGTTCAGTTCAGCCCAGTGTCACAATTTTTAGGTCCAAAATACAGTTGGGGTGGGTGTTAATCTGTATAGAATGAAATTTTTTGACATTTTGAATATTTATAGTTCTGAAGTGAAAATCAGAAATTCGAATTAAATATCATTAATTAACATATACAAGAAAAGCAAAAGAGAAAAAAAAAGAGCTCAATGCTCATTAGTCAATTAGGGTCTCGTTAACTTGCGATGTTTTTTTGTTTTATTTGAATGAACTTTTATAAATTAGGGTCTGGTTAACTGGGTTGATTGGGGGATGGTAATTTCTGTCATCCCGTGGGGCCATTTTTTTATTTGAAAAATAGATTTTGGGACAGGTACTGGTTTTTGGGATTTTATATATATTCTTGGTCAATGAATTATCAATTTAAATAAGGTGCAGTATTAGATTAAATCGAACCCTTCCCAACTCATATTATGTTATTGGAAAGCATGTGAAGTTATGTATGGTTATTGAATTTAATAATATTTTGAATTTTATGCAAATAATAATTGATAGTTTGTGTTTTATATATGTTTTAATCAAATAATTAGATTTTTTTTTACGTTTGTTCATGTTATTTTATTTGTTTATTACTTATATATTAGAGAAAATTATACGTGAGTTTTAACTTTTAAACCCAACAAGATTTTACGTTTTCTTGTGCCATTGTGTGTGTGTGTGGACCTGATATAGGTTTTGGGGAGGAAACAGGTTGGGAGATTTAGGGAGGTGGGTAGCTTTAGAATTTACAAAACCCCCATTCCTTTGAACTTAACTGATTGTCATGATCACATTCACCTAAATATACATTGGGAACATCTCTTATACTTTATATTAGTATCAATACTCTCAATGTGGCGAGACTCGGCGCCCATGAGTTGTGATTGGTAAACCTAGATTCATAAAATGACATTCCTCCATTTGGGGGAATGGCTATTCCAGCCCCTCCTTTTGGGAGTGAGAATCTCATTCTTACCAATAAAAAAAGACAAAGGGCTTAAAAATCCATCAAACCTATTTCTATTTTGTTAACACCAATTCTCTTTGGGAGTTTCCATATTTTATGACATCAAATTCTATTAAGGCCTTGTTCATTTACAATTTTACAAGTTAATCTATTAAGGTAAATATTTCTTGGGTAGCATTTAGCTGGGTAAATTCACTTACCCATGCTCTTTTGATTTATAGGATTCTTGAATAACAGAATGACATTTTTATCTATGAAAATTTAATATTAAAATGAGCAAAATGGTCCCATATGTTTTATAAAAATTTTTCTCATACGGGAATGTTATTTACTTGGGAGATGAATAAGTTTTATTCAAGAAATTAAAGGTGATTTTATGGTGAGGCTCTTTGTTTAAAGCAAAAAGAACGTGAAAAAATTGTTCAATAGAAAAAAAAAAAAAAAACCCATTGACCAACTTTTCCGTACATATTTAATGGTAAACAAATTGGGTATAAGAAGATTTTGATTTCGATTCTGATTTCACCCTACAACCAAACGGACCCTTACTCTCCATACTCATCACTCATCAAAGTCACCAGTACTCAGTAGTCAACACTCCCTCAAAGGGTAAAAGAGTCATTCAGCAGGTGCCAGGTGTCGGGTGGGGTCTCGATTCAATCAATATCAATGAATCAAGCCATAATAAAGCGTGACGTCTGAAATAGCCGTTAATCAAGCCGCTCAAGCGACCTACGTGGCATTCTACATCAGCGAGTGAATAAACGCGTCCGCGTCTCAATCCAACTCGTTAAACGCGCCGACATCTTGGTTTACAGCACGCACAACTGTTGAACATACATCCTTTTTCACTTCTCTCTCTCTCTCTGAGGATAAAAAGCGGTTTTGTCTTCTTGAAAGCGGTTTTGCTGATTTGCAACTTCGGAAATAATATTTCTCAGAAGCCCCAAGCCCGCTGTATTTCGACCAGCACTCTCGGAAGAACAAACCTGTTTTTGTTTTCTCAACAAGCATTTTTTGTTTTACTTTTTGTAATTTCTTTATTATTTCCGATGAGATTTGTCCCAGAGCATGGCTTTATCGGGCAATGAGCGGTTTTTACCTCTGGTGGTGAGTGGTTTTCTTTGAATGCACGGGTGTGTTTGGCGGGTTGTTGCCGGAAAGCCGGATTTTTTGTTGAAAAAGATGAAGCTGAGGAAACCGGTTCTATTCTTGCTTTTCGTTACGGTTCTTGCTCCGATTGTTCTGTACACCGACAGGCTTGGAAGCTTCACCAATTCGTCCAGTAAGCTTGTTTTTTCTTTCAAGAAACTGCAAACTTTAAAAGGAAAAAGATTAGTTTTTGAGCTAACTGGATCTTTTCTTTTTTGGTGTTTCTGCAGCTAGAAGCGAATTCATTGAGGATTTCTCAACTATCGTGAGTGATTTCTTTATCTGAAATTTTGGTTTCGCGTTTTTTGAACTATTTTTTATGAACTGTAATCATTTAATCTGTTTTATTTTTTTCTTGGCGGTCTTCTTTTCAGAGTTTCGGTGGTGAAACCGGAAATTTGAATTTGCTTCGACAGGTATTTTTTTATTTGATTTTCTTGACTCATTTACATTGCTTTGGATGCGAAAAATGTATTTGAAATCTTTTTTTTTTCTGTTTTAGGAACCATCTAATAATTTGAAAGAACCGATTGGATTCGTTTATTTTGATAACACAAGCACTGCATTTTCAAGTTCTGATGGATCGACAGGGGATAACTCCGGCGAAATCATTGAATCCGCAAATGGTAATATTTGCAGGAACTCGCGTTTTAATCTGGACATGCCTTTTTTTCTCAAAATGTAATGTGGATTTTCTTTTAATTTTGGGAATTGTACAGTTTGGGTTTGATAGTTGTTGAATTAAGAAATTTGAACCAGTTTTTCTTCTTGATTTTTTAGTTCTAAACTTCTGATGAAACCCTTCAACTGTGTTTATTATTTACAGTTCGACAATTGGCGAATGAAAAACTTACGACAAAAGTTTCTTCTTGGTTGCTTCATTTTCTTTTTATTATTTACAGTATCGAAATTGGAAGAATCCAGGGATCTTAAGACCAGAGTACTGTCAACGACTAATGAAAGAACTCAGTCGGAAAAGGGGAACCTTATCAAGCAGGTAACTGACAGAGCTGAGGGAGAAAACACAAACAATGGCTTACAGAAACATGAGTCAACTGTGGAGAAGAAAGGTGAAGAACATGATAACATGGAGAAGGAAGAGAAACCTCAGTTGGCTGAGCAGACTTCCAACGAGGCCTCTGATAAGATGGTGACGGTAATTTTTGAATCCTTTTTTCTGTTGTTGTACTGTCAATTTTAGTCCTTTAGAGAATGTGCCAACCTTGAGTCATCCATAGCTTGTTGGTCTAGATTTATCATGCCATGGGTTTCATTGGCTTATTGGCTCGTGATGGATACATAAGCATTTTCTGGTTTGGAGTCACTTTGGTGGAGGAAATATTTACCTCCGAGGGTTCTGACTCTCCCAAAATTTGGTTTCAGCTAAGCTGATTAGAATTGGCCTGAAGTCCAGAGTTGTTAAAAATACTTGCTGCTACAGTTTATGCATTCTATTGTTTATGTTCCGCAAAATAGAGTTCTGAGATGTGGAGCTTGAAAAAGCCGGAAGTCAATGGAATTATGATACAGAAGAAAACTGTTAATAATCCTAATTATCATGGGACTTATGAAATTGAAAATAAAGAAACTTTTGATCATTTGAGTTGCACATGAAAACCTAGAGCTATACGATGTCTTTGTTTGGGAAAATTCTCCATTTTGCAGTCTCTTTAATTTTTCTTTTAGTTTTTAAATGCATGTTTCATAGAATTCCATTAGGCCAGTGACTGTTAATTGTATATATTGAACCATTTTGTATAGAAAAAGAAATGCAACTTTCTAACAAACTTGAAATGAATTTCCTATATCCTCATCCTGATAGGAAAAGGGGTCATTGCTTGGTGCAATGGTAAAATTTGGGCTGACAAGTGTGAGAACACAGGTTCAAGTCTGAGAGCTGCTACTTTTGTACAAAAAGCACCAAAGGTATGGTCTGTGTCCAGTTCACTGTTCACCCATCCCAAGACCTACTGGATAGCCAGGATTCAAACATTGATTAATAGCCCTTCTATCATCCTGGTGGGGAAAATGGTTGTTAGAATAATATTAAAAAGAAGATGACTGCCTGTTCTCAAATTAAATGGAAAAAGAGAAAATAAACCTGAGTGGTGAAGTTAATTTTTTCTTTCCTGATTCTGTCAGGACGATAAAAGTGGCAAGCAATCTGCAAAAACCTCTAGTAAAGGTGATTCAAAAGAGCATCTAACAACAAACACTGAGAGGAGGAGTGACCAGACAGTTATGCCTGATGCTCATGTCCGACAACTTAGAGATCAGTTGATCAGGGCAAGGGTTTATCTTGGACTCGGTGCTACAAGAAACAACCCACACTTCATAAGGGAGCTCCGACTGCGGGTCAAAGAAGTTCAGAAAGCACTTGGAGATGCAGTCAAGGATTCTCAACTTCCAAGGAAGTAAGTCCCTTCTTTAAATAGATTATTAGTGAGTTTCCATTCAAAGGGGGGAAGGGGAAGAGGGTGTTGGCTGTGCTTGCATGCATGACTGTGTATTAATGATTCTGTTTTCTGGCAATTTAATCAGTTGTCTTGTATAGTTGCTTCTTTAGATTCATGTTCTTGTTACTTCCACTCTCTAAGATATGATTTATTTATTTTTGATCAATCTCTAAGATACGATTTATGAATCCAGTGCCTATGACAAAATGAAAGCAATGGAGCAAACATTGGCCAAGGGCAAGCAAATCCAAGATGATTGTGCGGCTGTGGTAAAGAAGCTCCGTGCTATCCTCCACTCAACAGAAGAGCAGCTTAAAGTGCACAAGAAGCAGACCATCTTCTTGACACAACTTGCAGCAAAGACCCTTCCCAAGGGTCTTCACTGCCTTCCTTTACGCCTTTCAACTGAATACTTTTCTTTGGATCCTGGCCAACAGCAATTTCCAAATCAAGAGAAACTAGAAGACAATAGGCTGTACCACTATGCACTATTCTCAGACAACATATTGGCATCTGCAGTCGTTGTAAACTCAACTGTTTTTCATGCCAAGGTAAAGTTGATGGTCTACAAACATAATATGTAATTAGATATTCTTTCTAAGTATACAAGGATTCGTTATTAACGGTGATTTATTTTCTTCTTCAGGATCCAGAAAAACATGTTTTCCACATTGTAACCGACAGACTTAATTATGCAGCAATGAGAATGTGGTTTCTAGCTAATCCACCAGGCAAAGCTACTATCCAGGTTCAGAACCTTGAAGAGTTCACATGGCTAAATTCAAGTTATAGTCCAGTACTGAAGCAGCTTCTTTCTCCATCCATGATAGATTATTACTTCAAGGCTCACCGTGCAAACTCTGATTCAAATTTAAAGTTCCGGAACCCAAAGTACCTATCTATCTTGAACCATCTCCGCTTTTACCTGCCAGAGATCTTTCCAAAGCTCAACAAAGTTCTCTTCTTAGATGATGATACAGTGGTGCAGAAAGACCTTACTGGACTTTGGTCGGTCAATTTAAAAGGAAAGGTTAATGGTGCAGTAGAGACCTGTGGAGAAAGCTTTCACCGTTTTGATCGGTACCTCAATTTCTCAAATCCACTCATTTCTAAGAACTTTGATCCCCATGCCTGTGGGTGGGCGTATGGAATGAATATCTTTGATCTGGAGGAGTGGAAAAAGCAGAACATAACAGGGGTGTATCATACATGGCAGAAACTGGTAAGGGAATATCTGAATAGTTTCTCTTTTCTACTAAAACTATTAGACACATGATTATCTGAACCAAAAGAAGGAAAGCCTTCTAGCATTGAAACTGAAGTCTGAATTCTGAAATTATCTACTGAAATTGTGCAGTTTAGAATTATACCGCAACCCCCTCTTGCAAATGATGGCAGATTTCTTTTGACATAGTAGTTGAGAGAATTTGAAATACCATTACCAGAAACTTTGCAAGCAAAAGGATACATACTTCCTTAGTTAAAGTTTCAAGTTGTAATGAGTGATGTTAGCTGCGTTATGTTTCCTCATGTTAGCACTGTCTTAACTCAAATGGTTGTCGTTCTTGAACACTGTTAAAAGAAAATCCAAATTGTAAAGCAAATCTTTGTTTTATGCGCAGAACCATGACAGACGACTGTGGAAGTTGGGAACTCTACCACCTGGTCTGATAACGTTTTGGAACCGCACACTCCCCCTTGATAGGTCTTGGCATGTGTTGGGTCTTGGCTACAATCCAAGTATGAACCAGAAGGAGATTGAGCGAGCAGCAGTGATACACTACAACGGAAACATGAAACCATGGCTTGAGATAGGCATTCCCAGGTACCGGAACTACTGGGCAAGATTCATCTACTATGATCAAGTTTATTTGCGAGAGTGCAACATCAATCCGTAAGCAGACCATGCATCCCACATCCAACTTTCGATTTTTTTCCAACGCCAAATGTAACATATGTTTTTTGCATCTCTGTGTTACCTTGGTTTCTTTTTTTCTTCTGAATCAAAAGTTGTTACTTTCAAGACTGAACCCAAGAGCAGTCAGTAGCAGTCTTGGCACCCCCCACCCCCCAATTCACAAATCTTTCTCATCTCTTAAATTTGTTTCCAGTTCCATCCGGGAAAAAAGTGCAGATACATTTGTAAATGTTTCAGTGATTAGTGATTGAAGTTAACATAAG
The DNA here is from genome assembly GCF_055504915.1 of Nelumbo nucifera. NCBI lineage: Eukaryota > Viridiplantae > Streptophyta > Magnoliopsida > Proteales > Nelumbonaceae > Nelumbo > Nelumbo nucifera. The sequence continues at coordinate 60,521,053 of NC_142649.1, forward strand.
TTTATACGTTTTATGATTTTCTCCTCTCCTCCGTAAGTCGTATGAAGCCCATCGAACTTTTTAGCTATTCTTCTTTTGTGATCAATGAATCATACTCTTGCTTTGAGAACGCAGAGATTGTAGTTAATTCAATTTACCTTAGCAACTGTTGTTTTAACAAAAAGAATAAAAAGAAAAGGGTCATTTATTAAAACGCCTCCTATGGTTTTATGGATTTACTAAATTTAATGATTATTCAAATAAATTTAATCAAAAGAAAATAAAAATAAAAATATCATTTTTACTATAATACCCACTATTTGGCTTTATATGATCATTTTGCTTTTATACGAAGTGTTAGGGATAATTTTGGAAAAAAGATTTATGGGTTCATGCCCTTTTTTTATTTAATTGAGGTTTAGGTGATCATGTTGTTGTGAAAAACAATTAGTGAAAAGATCATTAAGTAAATAAGTAAATAGGGGTATTCTAGTGAATGACAAAAAAAAGTTAGCGGTTGCGGGTTGATTCTTTCACTGCACTACCGACAGATTGGCCTTCATTGAGTTTGGTGTAATTGCCGTGAGCTCTGCTGATAGCCTACCACGTGGTAATTCATAGGATCCGGACCCACCACTATGGGTCCCAGATAAAAATGCGTTTGTCCTTTTGATGGAAAAGCTGTGGTGGTTGAAAAATGGGGTTTCGTCGTTGGACGACTTTTGCTGGGGAAGTGAGAATGTAAGTAAGGAAGATGCCCGTGAGTCCGTGACGACAGGTGGATGACTGGATGGGCAATTTAAAGTGATACCGACATTATTATATTTTGGGCCCACATTATTATAATAGGGGGGGCTACCATCACATGGTGGGCCCGAACTCAATTGACATTGACGACAAGATCTGGCCATCTTTTGTCATCTTTTATTTGTCTGTGTTGGATTGTAGCAGTTATTGGCAGATATGTGGCTCCACGTGGTGCTGTCATTTTGTTTTGGGGTTTCGACTTCCGAGCGATTCCGTTTGGTGGACCTGGGTTGGTGGCGTCTACGATTTGTCTACTGTTGCGAATGATGCATCATTAGCCAAAACGATTGCGCTTCGATGTCTTTTTCTCCCCATGTACTCATTCATGTATTGTACCGAGTCTTCCGATATTTACGGTGGTGTTTGGAAACAATGACAAATGCTGTTTGTTTAGTTCCGTTTAAGTTTATTTGATAAACGTTTTGTATTTGTATTTGTGTGATTGCAAAATCGAGAAATACATTTAATGAAAATGTTTTATGATGTATAGACGTCATTAAGCACCACATCAACAAAATGTTAATAAATATCTATCTATTTTAGGAAGCTTCAAAATAAAGCTTCTTGAAACAGAAAAGATGCACTACACATACACATGCAATTAATGAATCATTTGTTGATGGGTGCCCACGTGGTACTGTCAATAAACATTTATTTAATAAATGTAAACAGAACCAAACATATATATAGAGAGAGAGGTGTTTTTAGTAATAGCCACGAAAAAACACTAAAATGTAGTCTTTTAATGTAATTTTGACGTTGCAATGGATGGTTGGCTATACAAAGATATCTTTTCGGTATCATAGCTGGACTCTAATGGCCCAGTTTCTGAGGTGGTAGGTAAAACATTATTTCTTCAGTTTAGTAGTCTCAGTTCATGCATGCACACCATAGGAGATCTGTTGCATAAAGCTCGTTGTTCAGACAAAAGAGATATTAAAGTGAAGCAAGCAGTAAAGCTCTCCACATGACCCCACCTCTTTCTGCCATGTGGAATAATTGTGAGGCCCATCTTATTCTCATCTGTCCAGCTACACTAGCACCCTAGCACCCCTAGGCGTGCAAATGGACTGGACCATGATCCGATCCAATATCCTTTTTTACTGGATTCAGATAGTTGATTGTCAGATTTTTCGGTTGAATCAGATTGGATATAAGATCTGATTAAAATTTGAATCACTCCCAATAAATTATTTACTTATATGTATATGATAAAAATAGTTGAAAAAATACTTTTGTTTTTTATTTTTTTTAATAATTTATTAAAAATTCAGAAATTAAATCAGATCGGATAAGATTTGAATATTTGGCATCCTTAATGAATTCGTATTCGAATATCCATTTGTGACATCTGATTTGATCTTTAGATTGGAGTGAATTTAGGGATATGTATTGCCAGATTGGATTCGGATCTATCCCAATTTGAACCCGATCCAATCTGTTTGCTTCCCTATTGGCCCCACACTTGTATTTGGGTTGAAATTTAAATATTGATGTTAAGGCTGCGTTTGGTTGCAATGCAAACATAAATATGTACACTACATATTTACTCTTTTTTTTGTTCATCAATGCAAATATGGTTCACATTTTAAACCGTTTTTGCACTCATTGTGTTTGTTTGAAATCGGTGCAAGTGTGGGCCTATCATTAAATGCTCCAACTATCTTATGCTCCAATGTCTTAACTTTGGTCAAAAAGTTAATTATCAAAAGAACACAAAATTGTATCAAAAAAATAGGTACAATAATGCTCTCTTCTCAAAGTAAAAAAGTGTCAGAAAATACATTTTTGATTTGATAATCATCACATTTTTACATATCAAACAAACACTTGCAACATGAACCGGGGTACATAAATACCTCAGTTTGGCGTTTGTATCACAAACAAACGGAGACTAAGGGATGAACAACTGAAAGAAATATGTTGGCCCTCTTGGGTCCAATTGCATTGCCACATAGATGAACAATTGGCACTGAGACTTCTCCACAATCCACAGAGCAATCCAGCTAATAGACATGCCTTCATGACCTGGTGAGGTTCTATAAATTGATGCTAATTTCAGAACCAAGAAAAAAAATTGTTTATTTATACTCTTTCTCTTGTGTTATTTTAGGGTTTTTTTTTAACTCATCTCCATATACAGTGATAAAAATGTCATTATCCAAATGTTAGTTCCAGCTATGTGGGATATAGCTTTCGGCATTTTTTCACACAAAGTGGTCGCCCTAGGCTAGAATAACCCACATTCTCACACATTCCAGCCCCATAGAGTTTTTTTTTTTTTTTTTTTTAAGGCTTAAAGCATATTTCATTCATTCAAGAAATTGATACAAGTACTGAGAATTGCCAACAAAGCCAATTAGAACCCAGATACAATTTCTCAAGAAGAACAAAATATATAAATGGATGAAGGAGAACATAATGAACTTCTGCAATCAAACAAAGGTGAATTTAAAATCACCAACAGAAGTAGATAAGCACAACTCCAATCCACCACAAACAACAAGAGAAGTGATAGGAGAGGTTCGCAAAAGAGATTGCAAAGAGTCGGTAATAATATGATTGGGGTAGATCCGCAAAAGACGGTAGAGTCCCAAACATTATAACCACTACCAGAGACCAACTACCTTCCATAATTGAATCTACCGGAGAACAACGAATGGAACCGACTATGAATTATATCTGCTGGAGAACCACGAACAGACTTAACCATGGACAGCAAAATGTAAAGCAACATCCACCAGTATCGAATGCCCAATACAGGATCCAAGAGAAAGTAACCCCCTTGTCAAATTGCCTGCAGAAAGGAGAAAAAAAAAGCACAAAAAGAGGCAAATAATGGAGAACTAGATGGAAAAGGTGAAGGAAATAGATGAGAGGAAGAACGGATAGAAATAAAATAGTGGGAAGAATGGAGAGAACTAGAGAGGAGGAAGAACGAAGAATGAAAGCAAGGGAGCAAAGAAGAAAAGAAACAAAAAAAAGAGAAAAAAAACCAAGAAAAGAAAAGAGAGGATAATGGAAAGGGGGACTTCCGAAGGGAGCCACCCCAATAGAGAAATTGATAAAACCTCGAGAAACTCAAGAGAGAAGCTCTCTCTAAACAGAGAGAGGGAATGGTTTCGCGACATGCTGAGAGGGAACGGTTTCACAACTTGTAAATAGGGAACGGTTTCGCGACTTCCAGCCCCGTAGAGTTGTGCTATTGAAAATTCAAATGGATAAATGATTGATTAAATAATCATAAAAATGAAAATATAATTTGACAGCATAACCAGCGAAAACAAAGAAAAATTATAAAATAATAACAAATAATAGGAAAGGCTAACAACTATATAAATAAGTATAGATGAAGATAGGCAAAAGTTGAATTCAAAGATGTATGTGATAATCTAGTGATATCTATACAAGTAATTTTCCCTTTTATTTTTATATTTTTATATTTTGTATACTTGTGTAGTGGATGTTCCCTAATTGTGTAAATGTGCAAAAGTGGTTCTAAAAAACAGAAAAAAATAAATAAATTTTGCCAAATCTATCCCCTTTATATTTCTCTTAACCAGACCCCTATTTATGGGATGAGTTCGGTAAATTTGAATGGGTCCGACTCGAAGCCCGAATCCGATACATTGTAAAGAAAACTGGTCTACTCCCATCGTATATGCACTTAACCACCAAACTAATCCGTTTTTTACTGACCGAAAAGGGTACCTCCCATGCCTTTTCCTTGCATGAAAAAGAGCAAGGGTATATTTAGTGTCAAATCGTCCACGTCATCAGAAGATAAGATAAAGGTTGTTACAATTGAAGCATGGAATGATCTGATATCATATACTAACAAAACAAATGCGTCTGTTTGGCCTCGATGTCGTTGCTCCAGAAAATAGTGATGATGGTGTGCGATCTGACTATTCCTAGTTGGATGGCGATTTGTATTCCAATTAGACGGCGAACTAGATCAATCTGCAAAACAGTAGATCAGAGAACCCGGGTAGTTAACCCGGTGAGGTCGCTCCTGTTAGACAGTTATGCCCTTTATCTCCAATTAGATTGATGTACCTTTTTTACATTTATTGTAAATGAATAAAAGTACATAATTGATTCATGTCATTGTAGTGTGTTTCTGTGTAATACCCTTAAACTGGACACTTATGAGACTCGTGATAGTTTAGAATCTTCACATCTGTTGGATAGATCTAGGAAGATTTATCCTGCCAAGGCTGACACTGATGTACCGCCAAATTGGTTGAGGTGGCTTGTCTCAGCTGCCAGGATGAGACCTGATGTACATGTAGTGTGGGTTTTTTTGAAACCTTGAACCGGACCAAAATTCCAGTATTGCCCTGGACCTTGGAGATAGATGGGCAAAATTGGAATGTTACACGTGACCCTTAAACTCGATTATGATACTGCACTAGATGTCAGATTGGGTTGTCTTTGATATGCTAATCAGTGAGATCCTTAGAGGGGGTCAAAACCTGGGTATGTTGGGATAGTCCGAGAATTCATCTGAGTGGGTGATCATAGTGACAGGATCAACCCCTTTGTTGGACAAAGTGAATGATCGGGGATGCACTCTCAATTCAAGAACTCAGCAATATGTTGCAGAGGGCTGAAGAACTGATCAAGAAGGATAAGCCGATAGCCGTGCTTGTTGAATGTGGCAAATCAGACAAGAGAAAGCGGAAGGCTAAAGGAGAGGCTTAGAAGAAAAGTAGCAAAGCCAAGAAGCAGAAGAAGGATAAGGCATCAGATGCCTGTCACTTCTGCAAACAGACCAGCCACTAGAAGAGGAACTGTCATCAATTTCTGGAGACTAAGAAGAAAGGTAATTTTGAATCTTTTATCATAGAGACCAATTTGTTGGTCACTTCTGTTTCCTGGTGTATTGACTCTGGGGCTTTAACTCATGCGTGTAACTCACTATAGGGGTTCAAGATAAACAGAAGACTGAGTGACGGAGAAGTGGCGCTCTACTTGGGGACTTCTACAACAGTTGTAGCTACAGCCATAAGAACTGTAGAATTAGTTTTCAGAGAATGAACTATTGTACTTAAAGATTGTCTTTTCGTACCCAATTCAAGAAGAAATTTGATTACGATTTCAAAATTGTGCATGAATGGTTATTCTATCTTATCTAGTAATGTGATTACTATTAAACGAAACAACAAATTCCTCGCATATGGAGAACTTGAAAACATTCTCTATGTTCTCCATCCTTCTATGGAAACAAACATCACCGAAACTACATTGGAAATAATCCCCAAGAAGAGAACCCGTGATATAGTGAATCCCATATGCCAGTGGCATTATTGACTTGGCCACATTAATGTATATCGAATCATAAGGTTGGTAAAAGATGGTTATTTGGATTTTCTAACTGTAGAAAATCTTCCAACTTGTGAACCTTGCCTTCAAGGTAAGATGATGAAACGGCCATTTACCGGTAAGCCTAAAAGATCTACAGGCACACTTGACCTTATACATACTAATGTATGTGGTCCCCTGAATGTTAGGACACGTAACTAGCATGCTTATTTCATAACCTTTACCGATGATTACTCACGGTATGGTTACGTGTACCTAATGAGACATAAGTTTGAATCTTTTGAAAAGTTCAAAGAATTCAGACAAGAAGTTGAGAAATAGTTAGGGAGAGAAATTAAGACCCTTCGATCAGATCGAGGTGGCAAGTATCTCTATGACGAATTCAGGGACTACTTAAAGGACAATGGGATATTATCACAACTAGCTCCTCCTACTACACCACAATTAAATGGTGTGTCAGAAAGGAGGAACTGAACTTTATTAGATATGGTCCGATCACTTCTCATAGACTTGGAGTTACCCACATCCTTTTGGGGTTACGCATTAGAAACTACAATATACGTGCTGAACTGGGTTCCAACCAAATCCGTTCTGAAGACTCCCTATGAGCTTTGGACCGACAAAAAACCAAGTGTAAGACACTTGAACATTTGGGGTTGTCTAGCACATGTTAAAAGAACAAGTGCTGACAAATTGGAATCCAAAACCAGTTGTTGCCTATTTATAGGCTACCCAAAGGCTTTATGAGTTACTTATTCTATGATCCAAAAGAGCAAAAGGTGTTTTGTAGTCGAAATGCCCACTTCTTAGAAGAAGATTACATCCTAGATAATCATCATCAGGAAGTTGTTCTTGATGAGGAGAGCCCATGGGTAGTGGGAGATGTCCCACCAACTCCAGAAAATAACTAACCTAGGAGATCTACTCGGGTTTCCAGGCCTCCAGTCCGTTTTGGCTATGACCAAGAAAGTTACTTGGTGGAAGCCACGACAAGTGAGGAGGATTCCTTGACTTATTCGGAAGTTATGTTGGACATAGATTCCTTGAAGTGGGTAGATGCCATGAGAACTGAAATGGACTCAATGGAAACCAATGGAGTTTGGACTCTAGTAGATCCACCCCCTGGGGTAAAGGCAATTGGTTGCAAATGGACCTATAAGAGGAAGAAGGGCCCCTATGGTAAAGTTGAGACCTACAAGGCTCGTCTTGTGGCGAAATGATATACTCAAAAAGATGGAATCGATTATGAGGAAACCTTCTCGCCTGTGGCCATGCTTAAATCCATTAGGATCCTGCTAGCTGTAGTAGCATACCATGACTATGAGACTTGGCAAATGGATGTCAAAACTGCGTTCCTGAATAGAGATCTTACTGATATCTATATGCAACAACCACAAGGTTTCATAGTTGCAGGTCAGGAACACATAATATGTAAACTCAACTGATCCATATATGGACTTAAACAAGCTTCTAGGAGTTGGAACATCCGGTTTGACTCTACCGTCAAACAATGTGACTTTGAGGAAAATCTGGATGAACCCTGTGTCTACAGAAAAACCAGTGGTGATAAGGTTACGTTCTTGATTCTGTATGTAGATGACATTCTACTGATTGAGAATGATGTAGAAATGTTAAATACAATGAAAGTGTGGCTTTCACAGCAATTCTCCATGAAAGATCTTGGAGAAGCCTCCTACATACTAGGTCTTCGACTCTATAGAGATAGATCGAAGAGGATAATAGGATTATCTCAATCTGCTTACATTGACAAAATAATCAAGAGATACAGCACGGAGAAATCCAAGAAAGGAAATGTTCCTTTTAGACATGGAGTCACTCTCTCCAAGGGTATGTCTCCCAAGACTCCCGAAGAGATTGAGGGCATGAAAGAGGTTCCCTATGCCTCAGTCGTAGAGAGCATCATGTATGCCATGTTGTGCACTCGTCTTGACATCTCTCAAGCAGTGAGTGTGGTAAGCAGATACCAATTTAACCCAGGGCAAAAGCATTGGATCGTTGTGAAAAACATACTAAAATACCTTCGAAGGACAAAAGAGTTTTGTTTGGTATTCGATGGTAGTTCACTACAGATCCAAGGGTATATTAATGTCGATTTTCAGTCAGATCCGGATGATAGAAAGTCTACATCTAGTTATATCTTCATGATAGAATCGTGTGTTGTTTGTTGGAAAAGCAGCAAACTGAGGTCTACCATAGATTCCACAACCGAAGTCGAATACATTGCAGCAAGTGAAGCTTCCAAAGAAACCAATTGGTTGAAGAAGTTCATTCAGGAATTAAGAGTAGTTCCATCCAGCACATCACCCAATCCATTGTTGTGTGACAACACTAAAGCCATTGCTTAGGCTAAGGAGCCACGAGCCCACTCGAAGTCGAAGCACATCGAGAGGAAGTACCATGTAATGTGAAAGATAGTTGGAAGAGGGGACGTCCTGATTCAGAAGGTAGCATTAACGGAAAATGTAGCAGAGCCATTGACTAAGACACTGACACAGAAAGTGTTTGAGAAACACGTGGAAAGCATGGGACTTCGGCTTGTACCCGATTGAACCTAAGTACAAGTAGGAGATGTTTGATAGTTATGCCGTTTAGCTCCAATCAGATTGATGTACCTTTTTGACATTTATTGTAAATGAATAAAAGTACATAATTGATTCATGTCATTGTGGTGTGTTTCTATGTAATACCCTTAAACTTGACACTTATGCGACTCGTGTTAGTTTAGAATCTTCACAGTCGTTGGATAGATCTGGGGAGATTTATCCTGCCAAGGCTAACACTGACGTGCCGCCAAGTTGGTTCAGGTGGCTTGTCTCATCTGCCAGGGTGAGACCTGAGGTACATGTAGTGTGAGTTTTCTTGAAATCCTGAACCGTTCCAAAATTCTAGTATTGCCCTAGACCTTGGAGATAAATGGGCAAAATTGGAATGTTACACGTGATCCCTAGACTCGATTATGATACTGCACTAGATATCGGATTGTGATGTCTTTGATATGCCAATCAGTGAGATCCTTAGAGGGGGTCAAAACCTGGGTATGTTGAGACAGTCCGAGAATTCATCTGAGTGGGTGATCATAGTGACAGGATCAGCCCCTTTGTCGGACAAAGTGAGTGATTGGGGATGCTCTCTCTCTGATGGAAACCTAAACTACCGACAATTGATTTCAACCGTTGAAATTTGTTTTGCAAAATATATTTATATAAAGATATACATATATATATATATATATATATATATATATATATTACGGTCCAAAATGTTTGCTAAAGGTTTTAATTCCCAGGATCCATGTGCGTAGAGAGTGCAACACTGCACCTTGCAACCGAGGGAGAGGTCCTCTCTTGTCGGGCAGTGTTTGATCATTATGGGCTAAGAGGTTAAGTGTAAGACCATTGCGGGTAATACCTGATGGGCTAATCTTGCATCTGCCCACAGTCTTTGGGTTTTCATAAGGTGGCTGGACCCAATGACCATTTAGTATAAATGTTGGGCCCATTAAGAGCCCATGGTGATGGACTTAGGGGTTCATTGTCTCCTGCAGTGAATTCGGTCAAGCCTTGTAACAAAGGATGGGCTAAACCCATGTGGCTGATGTGTAGATCAATGTTTGGGTCGCACGCCATACAAGGATAGCCAATTGGGTAGTAGGTTAAGAGGTTAAGCGAGCACTTAGACTTAATGGGCCTAAAGCCCAATTCGGACTGGCTTAATAAGATTAATTAAATAGGGTCGGTTCTGGGATTTGGATCAGCTGATAAGATAAGGGATTATCCCTATCCACTCAAAGAGTCCAAATCCAAAATAAGATTTGGATCAGGAAACTCCTAATTTGATCATGAAGGTTGATCTTTATATGCAGATAAGATAATGGATTATCCTTATCTCTTAAAGAGAGTCTAGATCCAAATATAAGATTTGGATTAGGAAACTCCTAATAGGATTAGGAGAACTTTTCTTTAAGGCTATAAATAGGAGAGAAGGGTGGACCTCTATACACAACTCATAGTCTGCTAAATTAAGAGAGAAGACAACTCACAGTTTGACTGCTTCTATCTTCTGCTATTTTCTTCCTGTTCTTGCCTCCCCTAGCTAGTTCGATCTCCACCTGTGGGAGTGGTCAAGAATCATTCTTGATATTGCTTCTTGCTAGAAGAAGCAATCGGAAGTTGTGCTCACCAGCCCTTTACTACATTCTTGCTGAAGAGTCGTCTTGCTGATTTTGCTTCACCTCACACTGTGTCATCTTCAATGGGAGCAGATTTTGGTTTTCTCCTTGGGCGTGAACACCTTCGTTGGGAGTTATTGTTACTCCGTATCAGATATATCCCTCTCCTCCCTTTTGGTTTTAGATATGGTCCGGTTTGGTTTCAAGATTGATCCTTGAAAATGCAGTTTTCTAAAATAGGGAATGCGATTCCCACATGGGAGAGAGATAAATTTTTGAAATTTCACTCAACCTTCCTGTAGGGTTCGGCCATCCATATGATGGATCTCTCATCCCTTCAGCTCCAATTCTTAATTCAATACTTATGCTATGAATGTGAGCTGAATGCTTGAGAGCTTAAGTGCTAGTGAGTAGAGTAATCACGCGTACCTATGCCTTGAGGTTTCATGTCCTTATATACTGGAGTAGTCGTGGGCCTTACAAAAGAGCTCCGGGATCTCTGAGCTATGGAGATAAAGTTTGTTCCGTTTTTTAAGGAGTAAAATGTTGATAAGGTTTATCATTTACCTCTGATTCAGGTGGAGTCGGGACGAGTTCTCATCGTGGTCTCGAGAAATTCGGGATTTGTTGGGGAAGCCTTTGGAGTCGGTTATGTGGCGTTTCGGCTCATTAGCTCCGAGCTGGAACTTCGATTCTTTATCCCGAACTGGATTGGGTGTCGAGGTGCCTCTACACCGGGGTGGTTTTTTTGGGCTGAGGTGGCTGAATACTCGAGCTCCGAAGGTCTCAAACTGGGTTCGCTTGGTTGAGTTGTCACCCCTCGATCAGATCGCGCCTATGTATCCCCTTCTTACTAGGTCGTGCCAAATCACCCTTCATCAATTGCCCCCCACTCCTCGTGCCAGGGGTCCTAACCCGGTGTGGGGAGTTCATGAGGAGTTCAAGTGGATTTGGCGCGAGGTCTAGTCAATTTGGAGGGCAAACCATTGGTCCGGCCTATTCAACCATCTGGCTGAACCACGAAACGATTTTGTCCTCACACTACCCGATTTTCATGGGAGCCATTGGATCGTACAGGTCTCAGTCGTTGATTGTCGGATGTGGTGGACTATAAATAGGGGCCGAAGGGCCCATTACCTTCGCCATAAATCGTGTAATTGAGGTAAGTCCTCTATGTACACAGTTCGCATGGTGTTGTTGCTTGTGCTAGTTAGTCACGACAAGGCGTCGGCCTCAGCGTTCTCGGACCTCGAAATTTATCTGATGAAGTAGAAGACAAAGCTGCGCAGGATCTCTCTGACTTTGGCCAAGTAAGCTGCCATAGTGGGGTCACGGGCTTCATACTCACCATTGACTTGGTTGACCACTAGTTGTGAGTCGCTGCATACAATGAGGTGCTTTTCTTTCATTTCCCTTGCTAAGGTTAACCCGACGACCAACGCTTCATATTCTACCTCGTTGTTCAATGCCTCGAATCCGAATCGGAGAGCATATTCCAGCTTCACTTCGCTTGGTCTGTATAGTATCAGTCCTACACCGCTTCCCTACAGGTTGGACGAGCCGTCGACGTGGAGGATCCAGGGCTCCTCGTCCCAAGTCGGTTCCACTCTAATTGGGACTAGCGCCGCACTGGTTGAAACTCCCGTCATGTGAGCGAGCCCGGTCAGCTCGGGGTTCACTGTGCTGAACGTGCATTCTGCTACAAAATTGGCCAAGACTTGAGCTTTGATTGTTGGCCGAGGCTCATATCGGATATCGTATTCGCTCAGCTTGATGGACCACTTCATTAATCTCTCAAACACCTCGGGGTTGAGCAGAATCTGCCTCAGGGGTTTGTTGGTGAGAACAACGATAGTGTGGGCCTAGAAGTACGGGTGAAGTTTTTGGGCTGCTATGATTAGTGCGTATGCTAATTTTTCGATCTCTAGATATTTAGTTTCTGCATCCTGCAAAATTTTGCTAACATAGTAGATGGGTCATTGAACCCGATCTATTTCTTTGATCAGTACTGAACTAACCACTTCATCGTTCGTAGAGAGGTATAGTTTTAACACGTCCCCTTCTTTGGGTCGAGTTAAAACTGGGGTGGTACCTAAGTATCTTTTCAGCTCGTTAAAAGCGAGTTGGCATTCTTCAGTCCATTTGAAGTCCTTACTCTTTTTTATTACTCTTTTTTATAGCTTTAAAAAAGGGTAAGCACCGGTCTGTCGATTTGGACATGAAGCGGCTCAGGGCGGCTATCCGGCCAGTCAGCCTCTGAACCTCTTTTATTTTCTGGGGTGGTTTCATATCTAAAATCGCTTTTATTTTGTTTGGGTTGGCCTCGATGCCACGTCAGTTGACTATATAGCCTAGAAATTTACCCGAAGTGACTCCGAAGATGCACTTAGTCAGGTTCAACTTCATGTTATATTTTCGTAAAATTTGAAAAACATCTTTTAAATCATTCAACAAAAAATTTGAAAATTGGGTCTTCACGACCATGTCATCAACATAACATTCTACTTTATTACCGATTAATGGCTCAAAAATCTTATTTACAAGGCATTAGAATGTTGCCACAGCATTTTTTAATCCGAAGGGCATGACCTTGTAACAATATAACTCGAGCTCAGTTATGAAAGCGGTCTTCTCTTCGTTAGCAGGATCCATCCTAATCTGGTTGTAACCGGAATAGGCGTCCAGGAAGCTTAGCAACTCATGCCCTGAGGTTGCGTCCACTAGGCGGTCGATCTTGGGTAGCGGGAAGCAATCTTTCAGGCAGGCTATGTTCAGATTGGTGTAATCGATGCACATGCGCCACTTGCCATTGACTTTTTTCACCAGAACCAGGTTAGCCATTTAGCTCGGGTAATGGACTTCCCTGATGAATTCTGCCGCGAGGAGCTTCCCAACCTCTTCATCAACTACCCTCCAACATTTCGGGGCGAGGTTGCGTTTCCTTTGTCTTACTGGCCTGACTAGGGGGTCGGTATTAAGTTTGTGAGTAATAATTTTTGGATCAATTCTGGGCATTTCTATCGCGGACCAAGCAAAAATGTCTAAATTTTGAAGTAAGAAACTTATTAGATGAGTTCAAAGTGGTTCGCTGATCGAGGCTCCGATCTGGAGAATCTTGGCCGGTTCAGCGGTAAAGACTGGTATGTGGACCGTCTCCTCTTTCGGGGCAGCTCGCTTGTTGGTATACTCCACTAGTCGCTCGAGCTCGACATCCTCTTCAAGCTTTGCTTTTCCTTTTAGGGCAGCCACGTAACACTTGCGTGATTTGAGTCGGTCACCTCGCACGATTCCCACTCCGTAATCAGTTGGGAACTTCATCCCAAATAGTAAGTGGATACTATTGCACGTAGAACATGCATGATGGGACGACCTACTATGGCATTGTAAGGGGAGGGAGTCACGACTACTAGGAACGTGTGCTCAAATCGCATGATGTTTGGCTACGTGTTGGCTTCCACGGGTACTGTGATTCGACCAAGAGGTCTAACCTCTTGCCGTTGAACCCTACCAAAGGAGTATTTGCCGGTTTTAGGTCGCTTTGCTATAGCTGTAATTTGTCGAAGGTCTCCTTGAAGAGTATATCTGCCGAGCTGCCTAAATCTACCAAGATGTGCTTTACTTCGAAATCATTAATTCTTAGCTTCACCACTAAGGCATCATCGTGGGGGTACTGGATCCCGCGCGCATCGTCCTTAGTGAAGTAGATCGGTTCCTCGAGCCAAGGTCACTTTGGCAGGTTTTCCCCTTCATTCTCTAACTCGCGGATTGAGGTCCTCCCAGTTGTTGATGTACATCCGGCGATGATAGACCCACCGGTGATCATGTTAATTACCCCATGAATCGGTCTTTCCTTTGGCAATTATCATGGTGGTTGCTCTTCTACCTGTTGACCTCGGGGCCATTCCTTCTCTGGTCCCCCTGTCGATCTGCTTATCCCCTCTCTTCTCGCAAGATGTTCTTCAGGTATCCGCGGTGGATAAGTTCATCGATCTCATCACAGAGATTCCTGCAATTCTTCGTACTGTGTCCATGATCTCTGTGGAAATGGCAATAAACATTTGAGTTTCTTGTTGCTAGATCTCCCCTTAGCCTGAGAGGCCATTTGACGAAGGAGGAGTCCTTAATAGCCATTAAGATCTCTCCTCGCTTAGCGTTCAAAGGCGTGTAGCTTGTTTTGTCCACAGGTGGGGTCTTGGAGCGTCGACCTAACTTGCAAGTTCGCGAGGGGGACTAGCTTCTTGACTTGCTTTTTCCCCTACTTGGGGACTTGCTTTTCTTCCTTTTCTGCCCACCATTGCTCGTTCCTTCATTCTCTATCTTCCTCTTTTCTGGCGGTGGGATGTCGGTCTTTTGATTGATCTCCTCCTCGGTACCAATGAATTGATCTGCTAACTTGAGGAATTCGGTGATGTCCTTTAGTTTGTTAGCTACCACATGCCACTTAAACTCCCTATGGGTGATTCCTTTCTTTGCTGCAGTGAGTCGTACCGCCGGGTCGAGGTCCGGTATCTGCAAGCAAGTATCGTTGAAGCGCTTAATATAGCTTCTGATTGATTCTCCTTCCCTTTGAACCACGTTGAGAAGGCTTTCCTACAATTTCAGACACTTCTTGCTGGTAATGAAGTGCGTAGTAAACAGATCGGTGAACTGGGATCAGCTTTTGATGGAGCCCGGCACGAGGTTCTGATACCAAGTTCGAACTACCCCCTTAAACGTAGTGGAGAAGGCCACACACATGCATGACTTATCAGCCCCAGCTAGGTGCATCTGAGACTGGAAAGAGTCCACATGGTCGTTGGGGTCAAACGACCCGTCATACTTGTCTAACGGGAGCATCTTAAAATCTTTTGGCATTGGAGTTGCCAAGAGCTCAGGAGACAAAGGTGATGACTGGCAAAGTAGTGGAGGCGCAGTCTTTGTAGCCACCGAGCTCACTTCCTCCTTTCCTTTGGCTTTCTCTTCTTGCTGGCCTACCTTCGTCGACGGGTTGTTCCTCGACGAGGGGTGGCGTGTTTTGCGACGTTGCCACTGCTGCTTCTTCATTGGCTCGGCATTGGTACTGTTCACTTAGGTCTGGTTTGGTACTTCGGCGTTGTCGCAAGGTAGATCTTGGTCCTTCTCGTTGGATTCTCTTGGTTGTGGGGCTCGAACTGGCTATCTCGAGGGACAGAGAGGTCTTGTCTCGAGTTCGCACCTCGAACTCTGAACCGGTTATTATTTGCTCACATGCTATCATTTTCTTGCTGGGAGTACCGAGGCGGATTGGGATGACTATCCCCGAACCTATTTCTGAGATTTCCTTGCGAGACTGGAGGAGTGCGCTGACCATCTCTCCTCCCACAGGGCGAAACCTGACTCCTGAGAGGAATCGGTACTTGCGAGGTCTCTTCACCCCGATGGGGAGATCGGCTGATGTTCTAGTTGACCCCAGGCCGATTCGAGTTCTGGCCTTGATGGGGCCCTGGGTGCCAGGGTGGAACCGACTGCTGGTTCGGCTGTAGTGGAGGGAACTGGTGTTGATACTGCTGGTACAAATAGTACTACTTGTACTGTTGGAACTGTTGGACCTGCTACATCTGGATCTGAATTGCCCGGACGCACTGAACGTGGTCATGAAACTGGGAATGCTCGATTCCGGGGGGAACCACAGATGGCTCAGAGAAAGTCGTGCCTACCACTAGGGGAAGTGGGACGCTCATTTGTGTGGTGCTCTATGGTGCGGACAGTGACGGGACACCGGACAATGTGAGCGGAATAGTGAATGGCCGATGCATACCGTAGGACCTTGGGGGAAGGTTGATTGCTGAGCTTGCCCCCCGGTGACGTTCATCTCGATACTTTTTTCGGTGTGGCTGGAAGATGCCATTGAGGTTGAGATTGAGTTTGAAACTATAAAGAGATAGGGATGACCTTTCGATCGCTTCTCATAGATAGCGCCAATTGATGGTGTGTGATCTAGCTACTCCTAGTTGGATGGCGATTCGAAATCCAATTGGGTGGCGAGCTGGATCAATCTGCAAAACAGTAGATCAGAGAACCCGGGTAGCTAACCCGGCGAGGTCGCTCCGATGCTTAAGTCAGTACTTATGCTGTGAATGCGAGCTTAATGCTTGAGAGCTTGAATGCTAGTGAGTAGAGTTATCACGCGTACCTTTGCCTTGAGGTTTCATGTCTTTATATACTAGAGTAGTCGTGGGCCTTACGAAAAAGCTTCGAGATCTCCGAGCTGTGGAGATAAAGTTTGTTCCATTTTTTAAGGAGAGTAATATGTTGATAAGGTTTATTGTTTACCCCCGATTCAGGCAGAGTCGGGACGAGTTCCCATCATGGTCTCGAGAAATTCGGGATCTGTTGGGGAAGCCTTTGGAGTCGGTTATGTGGCGTTTCGGCTCATTAGCTCCGAGCTTGAACTTCGATTCTTTAGTCCCGAACTGGATTGGGTGTCAAGGTGCCTCTACACTTAGGTGGTTTTTTTGGGCCGAGGTGGTTGAATACCCAAGCTCCGAAGGTCTCGAACTGGGTTCGCTTGGCTGAGTTGTCACCCCTCGATCAGATCGCGCCTACGTGTCCCCTTCTTGCTAGGTCGTGCCAAATCACCCTTCATCAAGTGATATATCAGCGTCATGTTGAAAAAAACGGTGCTTCAGAAAATGTCAATATGTTTGGAACCATTTTTTCATAATCGAGAAGGCGTGGTTTGGAGCAATGTTGAATTTGACGTTTTCTCAAATTGGAGCTCGTTGCTGCCAATGAGGACATGATGTGGCATGACGTGGACTTCCTATAATAGATACCAATGCAGCAATGCCGAAAACAGATATGGAGAACTGGTATCAAATAGAAGGTGTTGTTGTTGCTCCAGGAAATGTCCTACTTGGCAGGCTGGCAGCAACATTTCCAAACAAAAGAGACACCATTTTCTCAGAAAACGGTGCTTCCAACCCACACATTAGCAGCACTGTCGGACTTGTTATTGATGATTTTTTATAGTATATTAGTTGGATTCCGTGCGATAGAGGGGAAAATAATATAAGAAAAAAATATTAATAGAAAATCAAAAGCAAGAATTATTATTAAAAAGAATTTTGTTAATTATCATTCCATTCAAAAAATGTTGTTTCTCATCTTACTGTTCCTCTTTTATTATTATTTAATTGATTTCCTTTTTTATTTTGATTTTTTGTTTTCAGAATTCTTGGATATGGTATTTTGGTTTTTTAGATCAACTGTGATGCCTAATTTTTTGGAATCAAAACAAAGAAAACAATTATTGTTGTAGAAGATCTACTTTGTGAATCACTGTAAGTATTTACATAAATTTTGAATTTGTAGATAACATTAGCATCTCGTATCAAAACAACTCTGGCCACTATTTTTTTTTTATATTTTTTGTCTTTTTTTCTAATTTCTACTTCATGAATTCTGCATCCAATTATGATGGATTTTTCATTCGATAAATGATTCTTCAGTAATAAGGAAATTAACTTGCAGCAAGTCGTTGATTATTTAGGAAGATTTACCGGCCATTTCTACAACTAATGAAATTAAGAATTAGGATATATAGTTTACTCTCAACTGACAACTAGGCTTAACTATTTTTTGTTATTCTCTATTACTTGTCTTCGAGCTTATGCAGAAATTAGCCCTTTATGTTGTACGAGAAAAAAAAATGAAGCATATAAGGACCATGACTTCTGTCACAATGATAATAATTAACAAAAGAGAAAAAAATATATATACACCTTTAATTAAACTATAAAGTAATTGGTTTCAGAATCTTAGAGATAAGACAATTGTATAGGGTATTCCTCAATTCATTCCCAAAAGAGACACATTCTCTCTCTGACAAATTATTTAATTAACTTGTACAAATTTCGTTTATTTAAGCAATAAAATCAGATCCATGTAATACACGACCAGTCTTGATGCATAGTAGGCAAAACATGGCCGTGCCCATGGGTCTCTTGGTCATGGGAAAGCAGTAGTTATCCATGCCCGGGTGATCTTCGTGGATTTACAATGGGAGAAGGAGGAGATGGGAGATCTCGCCGTCCAACATATGTAGACGCTGCAAAAGTAGTCATCACCAAAAAAAGACGATAAAATAGAAATTAATGAATTGGAAAGTAAAATAAGGGGAAAATTCTCCATTAGTACCTTGTACTTTGTGTTTAGTGCCATTTTGGTTTTGGAACTTTAAAATATGATAATTCAGTACCCAAATTTTTAAAATGTGACAATCTAGTACTTGACATTAATCAGTAATTAACCTGCCGTTAAGTGACATTTGAAAAGGACACAAACGCCCTTTGAGTGTCATTTAATTTTCTTTATCAACCATCTAAATGTTGACAAAAAATTAACAGTCCCAAATTCTTGCTTCTTCCATTCGAGAAAGCTGGGGTTACGTTTGAATTGGCATTCTGGTGACCCCAACTATATTGAATAGAAGAGGCAAGGATTTGGGATTATTAATTTTTTTTTTTTTGTCAATATTTGGATAGCTGATAAAGAAAATTAAATGACACTCGAAGGGAATTTATGCATTTTTAAAATGTCACTTAACGGTTGATTAACAGCTAGTTAATGGCAGGTACTGGATTGTCACATTTTGAAAGATTGGATACGGAATTGTTGCATTTTAAAGTTCAGGGACCAAAGTGACACTAAACTCAAAGTAGAAAGTACTAATTGGGAATTTTCCCTAAAGCAAGCTAAGACTGGTTCTTTTCTTTTCTTTTACACTTCTTATGTTCTGGTTGTCGAGCTCACATCTGCTGCAACCATCGTTGCATTGCAACCTCGAATGAAATACAAATACAATAGTCTTTGAAAAAAATAACTCAGTTGATGTGATGTTCTAGTTTTTCTTTCAAATGCATATATATGTGTTCTCATTTCATTAAGGGTTGCATGCGAGACGGTCACAGCAGTCTTTTTTTTTTCCTCTTGTTTATCACCATCATTTGTATGACTCAATTTGATTGTAGTTTCAATGTATTAGGGTCCATTTGGTTCACAGCTGGAATCGGAATGGTCTATTCTCATAGTCTATTTGGTTCAGACAGAAATGAGAATGGGAATTAGAATCAGCTGAAATGAGATTTCATTCTCAAAGAAGAGGGAGGGAATGGCCATTTCCTCAAATGGAGGAATGTCATTCCACCAGGAATGAGAATAGGGTTTTGATTTCATCCAACCAAACAGTACCCATTCCAATTCCAATTTCAGACCCCTATTCCTGCTAGCCAAACAGTCTCTAAATTTTTATGAATCTTTTATGTTAAAAAGGACTAAATACTAGATAGGCTTCAAAATCATGTATCTATGTAATGTAAGTTGAGAGTATTTTGGTAAATATCTAGCCAATATGAGATTGCATCAATCATAAGTTTGTAACACATCTGTATGTTTGCTTGTGGCCTCCTATCTTTTTACCATGTAATCTGCTACGTGCCTTTGTTATATGTCAAATTAAACTGACAACAATGCCAATATTTTAGTCCTTATTTTATTTGTCTCTTAAACTCTCCATGGGCTGCAAGCATATTAGATTGGATATAATACCAAGATATAAATTCGATTTATTGATATTGGGATTCAAATTGAATTTTATCCATCACATTTAGATGAAATCCTGATTAAATTAATTATACTAAAAGCAATCAAAATATTCACTTCTATTAGTAAACTGAATTAATAATAACTTTAAGACCCCATAATTCAATAATGGATATAACATTAAGCAAAACAGGATTTATGTAGCTGATCCTATATAGTTGGGAATAAGGCTTGGACGATAATGACTGTTATGAACTAAAAATGATTTTGATAATGTATATTGTCAATATACACAATAAAATTAAAATAACTCCCATGGGAATTTAGAGCTATTACACTTAAAATTAGTCAAAAATTACTAGGGAAAAAGCCTTGGGAAGTTAAGAGATTGAAGTTATTAGAGTAATGGTTACCTAGAACAACTCTTGCGTCTGAAAGAGTAAGAAACCAGGAATTCATCGATAAGATGAGAAAGGCTAAAAACCAAACACACATAGCAGCACTACTGATGAACTTCCTCATTGTTGATTGCTCTTCTGGCTTTCCCCTATATCAGGTTGCTTATTATACAAGACTTATCAATACCAAGCTGTATGCATATGGAGAGGTTGATAGATATTATATCCTATGAGAGTTATAATTTTATGTCTCCCGATTTCCACGGTTGAAGTCTAACCACACAAAATATACTATTGCGCGACCAGGACAGCCACATCTATCACATACCTGTGTCCATCTTGATGCCTTCTTTTGACCGGCATCTGGTGTTTTTCTTTCGGAACTTAAAAGGCCCTGTTTGGTTCATGGGAATAAGGGTCTGGAATCGGAATTAGAATGGACTATTCGATTCAACTGTTTGATTGGATGGAATTGAAATCCCATTCCCATTTCTTCTGGAATGGCATTCCCCCATTTGAGGGAATGGCCATTCTCTGCCCCTCCTTTGGGAATGAAATCCCATTCCCCATTTTCATTTTTCTCTGAATCAAACAAACCATGGGAATAGACCATTCCGATTCCAATTCCAACTACGAACCAAACGGACCCTTACCTCGTTTGTAGGATGTTCGAAAAGTTGCATACAAAAGCGTGTTGTCCATTAGCATCTCCAGGCTTCAGCAAAGCCAATGCCTCAACCTCTGAATAAATTGATGGAAGAGGATGCAGTTCATCAGCATTGAAATTTGAAAACAACTTTTGCGATTCTAACAAACCCAAAAACAAGAAAATGATTGACAGGCAGAGAAGATAAGAAGAAAATGTAAAACAAAGCAACACAAAACAAACAAGAGATTAATGCAGTTGAGCTTATAGCCTATGTCCACGAGCATCAGATGAAAAGAAATCCACTACCAAATAGTAGAAATTACAGGTAATGTTTATAGGCTTCTCACCAAAACCCTAGCTTCCAATACACCCCAAGTTCCTCTCCCTGTATCTCACACACACTCCTCTCTATTTATATGAGAAACCCAAAATCAGGTTAATCCCACAAAACTGTGAATCGAATGCCCCTGTCGTGAGCCCAGAGTCGTAATTCTGAGAACTATGAATCTATCCAGTGATTCTAAGCTACGAGCTGCAATACCCAAATGACTGCGAATATAACATTTTACCTTCTGGATTTTTCTCAACTTTGTCCAGATCATAAAACAGATTTGCAACTGGAACTCAAAGCACCAACGCACAAGATGATATCATAGAAATTAGGCTCTCCTTTCACGATCACAAGGTTTATAATTCACAATGGGACTCAAACAATTTGCCAAATGTTACAGATTTCATGATAAATCCATGCTTGCATCTCAAAACATCAAGTTCAAGTGCTTTGAATGTAGCTGCCTAAACGTTCTCAACAATTAGGCATCAAGTTTCCACATCCATAATGCCTGCAAAGTACCCTATTGACTATGGCGATATAATTTGGTTTATGCTGCATGGACGTTGCTTATCTGATCCATTTTAGCGATGATATTACTTCCTTATACTTCTGTTTCCAACAGTTGGGGAGGGTTCCTTGCTAAAGAATTGCAACCCCTGTTCATTCGGTTTGGGCATTCTTCCCAAGTGGAGTTCTCACAGGTAGGTACTGAATGTTTCGATTTCCATCAAAACTCCATTCCGTCTACCTTTCATTTTTTTTTTTTTTTGATAAACAGGAAGGTTATATTATAAGATAGGAGAAGAATAAATAGCAGACCATCAAGAGACCAGCCAGGGTCACACTGAGTCATGGCTCACAAGTTCTACCCACGAAGAGCAGTTAAACACAAAAGCATTCAGATTCAGTTAACCCTTTCTTGGCTAAAAGGGCATGAGCCACTGAATTTACTTTTCTATTTACAAAACAAAAAATGTAATGTTTTTATACTTTAAGCCTCCAAGATGTCATGGCTCACAAGGAGACCACCCAGGGACACAGAGCCATGGTTCCAAGAAGGTCTACCCACCAAGGGCAGCTAAACACAAAAGGATCCAGACTCAGTTAACCCTTTCTTGGCTAAAGGCATGAGCCACTGAATTTACATTTCTATTTACAAAACAAAAAGGTAATGTTTTTATACTTTAGCCGCCAAGATGTCCTGGCACACAAAAAAAAAAAAGCATCCCTCACCATTTGAGAGTTTCCCCTTTCCAATGCTTGAATTAGGTTCAGGCAGCCACTTTCTACCACAAAATTATCAGCATGAAGCTTGTTAGTCATCTTGATGCCCTTTTATGTTGTCTTCGAGCATCTGCAGAAATTATCCCTTCATGTTGGACTGGAAAAAATGAAGGATACAAGGACCATGACTTTTGTCACAATGATAATTAACAAAAGAGGGAAAAAATATAGATCCTTAATTATCCTATAAAGTAATTGGTTTCAGAACATTCAATAATTATGGTCCCCACTACCAATCTCACCTACATCTTCATTCCCACCCCAAAGATTTAAAAAAAAACACCCACCTTCATTTATACTTCCTGCATGGTCTCTCAACCAAACAAGGCGAGTACATTTTAGGCAATTATTTCTTCTGAAGCAGATCCATTCTGGGGTCATTTGATAATGGCTGATTTGCTTATCGGCTTATCCTTTATTGAATAAGCAATTAAGGATACAGACTCCTTGATTGCCGAATGGCATGTCTACATTACTACCTTACTCTTAAACATTTCACTCTATGACTATTTTATGCACTAAAAGACAAATTGATAAACAATTCAGTTCATAGCATCTATAAGTATAATGGACTAAGAGAGTTGTTGAAGCAACTTCTCTTGGTTGTTACATGTTGTGTTCTGTCAAGGAAAGATTAGTTGTTTAACTCTCTCTCTCTCTCTAGGAATTCATTAAGCACCCAAAACGAAACAAATATCCAGAAAACAAGGGGCCCACTTACCTTTGACCAGATACTATTATAGGAGATAAAACTAGGCAGCAGCTGGGTGCAATCTGATTTAATGGTGATACATTTAAAGCCCAACTTCCTGCAAAAAGCAACACCTTCTTTCACAGTTCAAGCTTCTGAAAATAAAGGAGAAACACTAGGATAAGAACCATATTTAGCAACACAACAAAGCTCCCTCCCAGTTTCTAACACAACCACATTTATCTGCTCAACTCATTTACTACATATTTTATTTGAATATTCATACAGAAGTGATATAGAGAAATAGGCATTTCCTTATTTGGCATACAAAAAGAAAAGTACACATTATTTACATAGCATCTACATCAAGATAACTGTACAAAAAGATCAGAAATTTATTAGTAGTTACATTGAAAAGATGCCCAAATTCACACTCAAAACATCCCACCAAAAACAAAAATTTTCCTGGTGAGCCTACAAAAGTGAACCTAATCCAAAAATCTAAACCCCTGAAAGTAAATATCCCTCTTGATCTCTATCTGATTAAAATAATCTTCCACTTATCCTTATGGAAACCGGTTATGAATTACAAATAGTGAAAAATATCAAACCAAACAAACTGTCCCTGAGCTTAGACTTTCTCTTATCTTGATCTTGAACAAAAAAACAGGTAGAATTCCTTCTTTCGTTACTGAGTTATCCCTGTTTCCAAGAAGTTTGAAAACATGACCAATTATTCAGTTTCCCATACAAAAGTTTTCCACCACCAAAAGAATAAAGTAAAGGCCCAGTTAAACCTTTCCTATAGCTCACACATAAAACATTAATAATATAACAATTACCTTCATCTTTCCCTTTAGCCTTCTTTATGTTTTTCCATTTATCCTTCAGATCAACTGGGGTGCGAGTTCCATCAAATACATTAGCACCAAATTCCAAAATCTTCCTCCAGGGGATATTTTTGTTCACTGTAGTTGAGAACATCTGCACTCCTTTCTACAATAACATTAAGTACAACATTATAGACATTACAATCTTAAAACCCCAGAAGAATCCTTAAGGAACTCTAACAGATCCAAAGTGAATAACATAGTAGTTAAGCAGCTTGCACAAAAAACTTCAATAACCATTCAGTTAAATAAAGAGCTAAACAAGAGTTTGAGAGAATGATACCTTTAGAGTTTCTTCCTCTTCAGCCTTCCAAGGTAGTTTCTTACGTCTTGAATTAGAAAATGAAGAGCTGGGGCTGTAAATCATAATGATGTTAATGTCAACTAATAAACACCAGTGCTGTCCAGACTCTTCCTATTGCTTTCTGGCTACAAGATTGATAATGAATTACAAAATGGTTGAACTTTTACCATTAACAGTAAAATAGTTATACTAAGATAAATATATACTTAACATATTAGGAACTTACGAATGATTAGCTGCCCTTTGGTATTTTATTGACTTGTTGGAAGCAATAGCCTTTCTATTCTGGTCTTCTGCATTTTCATCCACAAGACTACTTGCTTTCAAAGAAGGTTCTTCTGGTTGATCATAAATCTGTGGTTGGAGTATTGCTTTTTTAATTCTCTGTGCCGAATATCTGTCACTGTCACTTGGTAAAGTCTCAGTGTCTCTGCAGGGCAAGATCCTATTTCTGGACCACACATTGGCTTTTTCACATGGCTGTCTTTCATCCTCTCTTATATGGTCTTCTTCAACCATATTTGGGTCATTATCACCATAGTGTGCAGTAGATTGTTCCTTTTTCAGCTGATCCTCGACATTTCTCTTTGTTTGACAATCAACTTTTTGTTCATGTTCTCCTTTGGATAAAGATGAACTACCTTTATGTTCAATATTTCCCTTTACTTGCATTTGTTCCTCTGCCTCTGTTAGATGATCATTGTCATTGATTACTGCACAAATGGTGCCTTCACAGGGTGAGTTACTATTTTCAGACGTAGCACAAAATTTTACATGTCTCTTTTGTTCAGCCTCTCTTATATATCTATACCCTTCAAATGTATTGGAGTGGTTTCTTTTCCTTTTGGTTGAGCACTTATCAAACGTATCACTGAGAAAAGGAAAGTCCTCTCTGCAAGGTAGATCTTCACCACTCTGTGCGATAGACGTCACTTTCTGCAGATGATCTTCTACAAAATTTCTGAGATTATGGTCCATTTGCTGCATATGTTTTACAGTTGTTGAGGATACATTTCTCTTACCTGCAGTATTGCTTTCAGCTGGCATTTGTTCTTCCACTGTTAGATGTTGGTTGTCTTTGAGCATCTTTGGCTTGTCTTGTTTTCTTTCTGTTAAGACATCATGTGTCTCACCATCAGAGTTTGTGTCTTCTATGGAGACATCAGCCTCATTCTCAACTGTGCCATTTCCATGCATATTTGCTTTGTTTAACAGAGTATTTAGTCTATCTTCCTCTGGAATTATCTCTTCTTCTCTAAAACGTGCATTATTGGCATGACAAGTTATAGAAGTATCCACTTGCTTCCCAATCTCATCTAACCTCACTGACAAATTTGTACCCAAAAATCTACACAGAGCCTTTTTTGCCAAATATACTTTTTTCTTAATTTCATTAAATTCAACAGTTACATGTTTGTACAAACAGAATGGACAGTAAAAGTTGCCTATATTGTCAAAGTTAGCAGGATAGCCCAAACAGTTTTCATGAACCACTACTGGACAGTCATTACTGCTACACATCAACACCTGCCCACCCTCAGCACACTTTAAACAAACCCCTTCTTCTGTTCCATCTGTTGCTCCCACAAAATCTAGAGTTAACAGGTCCTGGGAATTCAAGAGGCAAAGTTTCTGCTTAGTGACATCAACCTTATTACTTAAAGTTGAAATAGGAGTTATACCACGATATCCATCACTGCACCTTGATGTTTCTGGTACAGTATTAGGTTGACCTTCATCCTTGGCTTTATCAACCAGAATACTACAGTTCGGGCTAATGGCATCATTTACTAGAGTATGAAATTGTCTCTTATCATTGGCTTCATCATCAGTGAAGTTGAGCTCACCCACATTATTTGGGACAGTATTATGTTCACTCTCATCATTGATTTCAACAGCCAAAATACCATGGCTGGGCAGCTTATCTGCATTATCAGGTTCAGTTTCATGTTGATGATTGGATTCATCAGCCAACAGATTAACTTTTGGCCTATCTGTATTTTCTGTACTCTTTTTAAGCCTCTTATCTGCTTGGCATTCATTAGACCCCTTTACCCCTTTAATGGAATCATTAACTTCATCACATCCAACTACAGGAATTCTACTATCCTCTTCATTATCTTCAGCCATTTTACTCCTTTCCAACAATGATCCTGCAGTCAGCTGATCTACATTTTTTATGCTCCTTCCAAGCTTCTTAGCTGCTTGACATTGATTAAGCCTCTCTACACCTTCATTTCCTTCATCACATCCATCTACAGGAATTCTAGTATCATCTCCATTATCTTCATCCAATTCACTCCTTTCTGACAATGATATTGCAGTTGGCTGGTTGCCTTCAAGAAGCTGGTAATAAGTCAGAGCAATTATGTTAACACAGTAAACTGGTGAAGGAGAATCATTTGATGAAATAAATAAGCCAAGAGGAACTCATCTACCAGTCCATGCATACAATTAGCCAACTTTGCTTCTTTAAAGAAATCATGCTGGCTAACATTCTGATTTAAAAATTCTAAAGTTGGAGGGGAAAAACAAAATCATGTGCTATGTACGTACTCAAAATAATAGATAAAAACATGCAAAAAATTATTATCCGCAATAGCTATTTTTGACCTTTATGATGACTGCAATTGTTAAACTCATCATTTATTTTTCTGTTAAATCATCAGTCTCATACTTGATGAGTTTTGAACAATTACAGAGCATTTAATAGATAATGAAAAATAAACATTAATATCAAAAGGGGACAAATCCAATTATATGTGAGTTTTAGGAAGAGCTTTCACATATTGAACACAAAATCATATCAAAATCTAAAATGGTCTGTAAATTAATTCTTCCCAACCAATGGAGAAATTCATAAAGTTTGATATTCTAGAAGCCCTTCAGCATAGAGATCCAGCAATTGAACCATGGAGGATCATTCCCACTTCATCCACCACCTTAGCTTCCTCAAAAATTAGTGGATTCCATTCCTTAGGATTGAAGATACTGCAAGTTAGAGGAATATAACTCTAATGGGACCACTAAAGGCCCAGGGGACACCCTCCTCTCAACAATATAACTCCACCTATGCCTACTGCACCCAGGTTTCACATGGAACTTCTGTCAAACATTAGCCACACCTCTGAGCTACCACTGACCTGAGGCAATGGAAGGTTTTGGCCTTGGAGAAGAGTTGAGAACATGTGATACATTCCTGTTAAATCTCCAATTCTGAAGCCAGCAAAATCATCACAAAAAATGGCCCAAGAGTTACATAACATAATGACGCGAGACTCCAAGTCGACAATAGACCTCTTCTTGTTTTAAAAAATTCTGCAATTTCCCTCTTCTCACACACCCCACATCAGAGTATGTGGGATGAAGCTCTAATAGAACTTCCCTCTCTTGCCAAGATTGCCAGTTCTCCATTGTCATAGGAAATCGATGACATGCTGCAGGGTTGCCCAGATAACTCCAACCAAACTAAGGAAGTGACTCTAGACCTGTAACCAAGCAATGGATAAGGAGACAATCCACCGATTCACCATCTTGTAAGCACATCACACAGATGTGAGGGGACAGGAGTTCTTTCCTTCTATGTTTTCTTTGAGAGACATCACAAGTGTTAATCCTATCCCAAACAAGCCTCCCAAATAAAGAAGCAAACTTTGAGGGGGATCTTAGAATTCCAAACTTTCTTAGCTGGGAAAGTGGAGACCTGAGCATCTGGACCAAGGAGTTGAGAGAAAGAGTTAACCAGGAAATGCCCAGAGGGATGGAGAGTCCAAGTCCTAAGATCATGAGCGTTAGTGGATAAGTAGACCTCATTAATGTGGGTGAGTAAGAAGGGTTGCTATAGGAGAGTCTTCCAATCTTGATAGAAGTAGAAGACTAGCAGTATCCGACCATTAGGGGCCATATAAAATAGAAGATGCCATATTATTTGACCTGGCGAGATTTCATACCACTCCCTGACCACCACCTCTTTAATAGCTGCCAGCCCACCAAACAATACAGCCATGGGAAGACTCGATATAGCAACAGACTCAACCAAACCGAGTGTCATTCCAAAGGGAAATACCTGAGCTGGTCACATCTCCTACCCCAACCTTGAAAGCAAGGCACTTTCATAGATTACCAAAACACTAGCAAATTCTCCTCCCAAGTTCAATGAGAGACGCAATGGGTGCCTACCACATGAAATTTATGTCAACCTTAGCCCCGACAATCCATATTTCGATTAAACCACCGTTCCCCAAGGCTTGCCACTTATAGTCCCTAAATAACCTCCAACCCCATTTTTTTTTATTTGCCTGTAAAACCCGAGTTCAATCATTTAACCAACTAGAATTGCAACAGCCATTGCAATTACCAAAAATAACTGCCATACCACCATTCTAGGGTATGCCAAGGTTGTTCGTTTGGTGATAAGAGAATCCGAAACAGATAAAAAGAAATACAAATACAAATAAAGCAAGAAAGGTAGCAGGAAAGGATGATTGCAAGCATTTACTCCTCTCAGGAATCCAAGTTTATGATACAAAACAATCAGCAGGAGCATCATAATATGAAATTTTGAAGAAGAGAAACGGAAAAGAAGTTTACCTTGTTCAGGACTCGGGCAGCCACTGAACATAATTTGGAAGGAATTTTGGAAGCCGTGGCTTTGCATGCTCGGGTTTTGGTTTTCATCCTTTGGACTCACAGGATCTACAAAGACAGAGGCAATCAGAGGAGTGGGGTTATATATACCTTGGCGCTCCCGTCGAAACGATTAACGATTCCTACTTCTGGTGCAGTGGCCAGGCCGAGGCGGGACCAAGTCTCCGCTACAACCAACCAGAGACCTTACGTTGGCATTTTGCCACTAAAAGGTTTCCCCTTTTTTCTGGTCCGGGTTTTTCTGGAGTCTGGGCTAGGGGTGCAAGTCGGGCGGGTTGGGCTTAAAGCCCAAGCCTGGACCGAGCCCAAGGTCAAGCCTAATCTTTTCAAGTCGAGCCCAGCTCGGATTGGTCATTGAATATATTCTAAATTATACGTATATGTATTTATGCAAATATATATATATAAATAAATATATATGCAAAATATGTATGTAAATAAGTAAATATGTATACAAATGTGTGTATATATATATATAAGGTTTTAAAAACCGATCTGGAAACGGAACCGTTCTAGCTACCGGCTGAGCCCAATATGTATGAATGTGTATAGTTGAGCTAGGCTCGAGCAGGGTTTGGGCTACCTAAGGGCTAGGCCCGAGCCTGGCCCAAAAAAAAAGTCTGACTTCTTGGGCCTGAGTCCAGCCCGAGGACCGAAAGTCTAAGCCCAACCCATGTAAAATTTTGGGTTGGGCTTGCCCAAGTTGCACCCCTACTCTAGGCATAGCCTAGTGGCTTATTGGGTTATATTATATATAATATTTTATATTAATGATATAAAATATGCATATAAATTTATTTTATAAATTATATAATATAATATATAATGTATTTTTTTTTGTAAACAAGGAATTCATTAAAAAACAAAAGCTAAATAGAAATACAAATAGAGTCAATTTTGCCCATTAACTATAAGAGTATGGCATCTACAAAGCAACTAGACTCAAATTTCCTTCTCTAAGTCAGAGAATTACCTTCCCTTTTTACAAAAGAAAAAACCACATTCAAGTTCTTTGAAAAGTTTAAGATGTCTTTGCACAAAAAGAAAGCTTCTTTTGTTGATGAAGGGTCCATGTTCTTCAGAGCATTCGTGATTGTCAGATTGTCACTTTCCAACACAAAAGGGCAATGGAAATTTTGTTTTCCTAGTTGGAGCCCTTTGAGACAAGCAACTGCTTCCGCTTGAAGGGAAAAAGAGCTAGCACATGATCCAAAATGAACAGCCAAAATTAACCCATGATTGTCTCTAATCACCACTCCAAATGCTGCCTTTCCTGTACATCAAAACTTGCATTAACATTTATCTTTACAGCATCTCCTTGGGAGGTTTCCAAAAAACATTCTAACTTTCTTCTTTAAGAGATTGTGAAGAATTTTGCCATTTTTTCAGTAAAGTCATTTTCCTCTACTTCGAACACCTATTCAATATTAGTAGATTTGTAGTTGAAGACTCGAAGCTAGACTCGATCTGAGCCTTCCATTTGGAATCCTCTCCACCACAACTTTGAACCTGGGGCATTCCACGACCAGACATTTCTCCCAACCTCTAGAACCATCTTGAAATCCAAGATTTGACAAGTTAGGCGTGTCCTTGTTGATTCGGGCAGCTCAGTAGACATCCTCTTCAAAGCGGCCTTCGACCAACTCCAGCTTCAAGAGGGCGACCAAGCCCAAGAACACTCCCCTGGTAAGCTTCAGCGGAGAGGAAGTTTGGCCCTTGGGAAGGGTAACAGTACTTGTGGAAGTCGGCACTTGGCCTAGCATAGTGAGGCTCAACCATGATTTCCTAGTGGTCGCAGCCCCCTCCCCATATAACGCCATAGTAGGTCGGCCGATTACCCATGCCTTACGGGCCGTGGTGTCCACCTACTATTTGGCCATGAAGTTCCCCACGGACTTCGGCATCGGGGTAGTGCGAGGTGACCAACTTGAGTCTCGCAAATGCTACGTCGCCACCCTTGAGGGAAAAACCAAGGTGGCCAATGACCTCAAGTTGGAGCAACCAACGGAGCAAAGCGAGGAGCGAGCTGCGCCCACAGAAGATACCGTCTCCATCCTGGCCTCGGCGGAAGACCCAGCTCGGACTCTTCAAATCGGTGCTTCAATTAAGAAGCCCCTGCAATCTAAACTTGTACGCTTTTTACTTGAAAATTTAGATGTTTTTTATGGTCTGCGGTAGAAATGCTCGGCATAGACCCTAGCATCATAACTCATAAACTTAATACTGATCCTGTAGTTAGGCCCGTTAGACAAAAGAAACGCAACCTAGCCCCAGAGCGATGGAGGGCAGCCAATGAGGAGGTCGGGAAGCTCTTTGCAACCGATTTTATCAGGGAAGTCCATTACCCGAGCTGGGTGGCCAACCCTGTCCTGGTGAAAAAGGCTAACGGTAAATGGCGCATGTGCGTCGACTACACCGACCGGAACCGAGCTTACCCAAAGGACTGTTTTCCACTCCCCATAATCGATCGTCTGGTGGACGCAACCTCAGGGCACGAGTTGCTGAGTTTCTAGATGCCTACTCGGGCTACAATCAGATCAGGATGGACCCGACAGACGAAGAACAAACTACCTTTATAACCGAGTTCGGCCTGTACTGCTACAAGGTCATGCCCTTTGGGCTAAAAAATGTCGGGGTGACCTTTCAAAGACTTGTGAACAAACTGTTTGAGCCATTGATTGGCCAAAAGATAGAATGTTATATAGACGACATGGTCGTCAAAACCCAGCTCTCATGCAATTTAATACAAGACTTGAATTTAGTTTTTGAAATCCTGCGTAGATTCAATATGAAGCTAAATCCGAATAAGTGTGTCTTTGGTGTCACCTCGGGTAAATTTCTAGGATACATCGTAAACCGACACGGCATTGAAGCCAACCAGACAAAATAAAGGCCATCTTAGATATGAGACCACCCCAAAAAATGAAGGAGGTTTAGAGGCTGAATGGCCGCATAGCCGCCCTGAGCCGCTTCATGTCCAAGTCGGCAGATCGCTGCCTATCTTTCTTTAAAGCAATTAAAAGCAAAGGGTTTGAATGGACCCAAGATTGTCAGCTCGCGTTTGACAAGCTCAAAAAGTATCTCGCTAGTATACCGGTCTTAACCCGGCCTGAGGAGGGCGAGGTTTTAGAGTTGTACCTCTCGGCAAGTGATGAAGTGGTCAGCGCGGTACTAATAAAAGAAGTAGATCGGGTCCAATGACCTATCTACTATGTTAGTAAAGTGTAGTAGGGAGCAGAAACGAGATATCCAGAGATAGAAAAACTGGCGTATGCAGCCCGAAAGCTCCGCCCGTACTTTCAGGCTCATACCATTGTCGTCCTCACCAACAAGCCTCTGAGGCAAGTCTTACTTAAGCCCGAGGTCTCTGGTCGACTGACGAAATGGTCCGTTGAGCTCAGCGAGTACGACCTCCAATATAAGCTGCGAAATGCTATTAAGGTCCAATCCTTAGTAGATTTTTTTGTGGAGTGTACTTTCAGCTCCGAAGTTCCCAGACCGGTTGAGCATGAAGCCCCCAGCTCGGGCGAGCCCGGAGCTCCAAGGCCGGTTGAGTCCGAACACCGTGAGGTATCAGCCAGTGCAGCATCTCTTCTAGTTAGGCCAAGAGAGAACTGGGATGAGGAGCCCTAGATCCTTCACGTAGATGGCTCCTCGAACTAGCAGGGCAGCGGAGCCGGAATAGTTCTACACAGCCCAAGCGGCACGAAACTGGAGTATGCACTACGCTTTGAGTTCGCAGCATCTAATAATGAAGCAGAGTACGAAGCGTTGATAGTCGGGCTAGCTCTAGCCATAAAAATGAAAGCCAAGCGCATTATCATCTGCAGTGATTCCCAGCTCGTAGTCAATCAGGTAACAGGAGAATACAAAGCTCGCGAATCGACTATGATTGCCTACCTAGCCAAAGTAAGAGAGGCTCTGCCCAACTTCCAGTCACATTTCATTAGGCAAGTCCCGAGGTCCAAGAACGCTGAGGCCGATGCCCTGTCCCGATTAGCCAGCACTAGTGATAACACCATGAGAACCGTGTACATAGAGAACCTGCCTCGGCCTAGCACTCTCGGGGGGGCAGAGGAGGTCGCTCCTGTCATTCAAGCAGAGCCGAGCTGGATTGACCCGCTCGCGAGCTTCCTACTACATGGGACCCTCCCTGCAGATTGTAACGTCGCCAGAAGGGTAGAGCATTAGGTGGCCAAATACGTCATGATAGATGAACGGATGTACCGAAGATCCTACACGCTCCCCTACCTGCGCTGCTTGCGACCCTCCGAAGCCGAGCTCATACTCCGCGACACTCATGAGGGCCTGTGCGGTGGACACTTGGGGGGCAGGGCCCTCTTCCAAAAAGCACTGTGGCAGGGATACTACTGGCCAATAATGAAAGCAGACGTTATTGAGTTCGTCAGAAAGTGTGACAAGTGCCAGAGACATGCCAACATCCACCATCAGCCCCCTGTCGATCTCAAGTATCTCACTAGTCCGTGGCCTTTTGCGCAATGGGGCATCGATATACTTAGACCGTTTCCACTAGCAACAGGCCAGAGGAAATTTCTAGTGGTAGCAGTGGATTATTTCACCAAGTGGGTAAAAGCCGAACCTTGTAACAATCATAGCCTAAAACGTTCAGACCTTCTTTTGGAAGAACATAGTGTGTCGCTTCGGGTTACCTTGGGTATTAATCTCTGATAACAGAAAGAAGTTCGAGGACATCAAATTCCAGAACTAGTGCCAAGACATGGGGATCCGACAGAACTTCACTTCGGTCGCGCACCCTCAAGCAAACGGCCAAGCAGAAGTCACGAACAGAGCTATACTCCGCAGACTGAAGGCACGGTTAGACTGAGCTAAAGGACTATAGGCGGATGAGCTACCTATTGGCTATCGAACCACAGAGAAAACCGCCACAGGAGAGACTCCCTTTAATCTCACCTACAGCACCGAGGCAGTCATCCCAGCCGATATCGAGGTTTCATTGCTACGACTGGAAGCATACGACAACAAGGCAAATGAGGACGAGCTCTGTACCAACCTCGACCTACTCGACGAAGTAAGGGACCTCACATATATCAAGACCGCAACCTACCAGCAAAGAGTAGCTCGGTACTATAACGCCAGGGTCAAGAAGCGGAACCTCCGCGTCGGCGACCTTGTCCTTCGTAAAGTTATGGTACCTGAGTCCGGCACTGGCAAGCTCGGACCGAATTGGAAAGGACCCTACCGAGTGAAACGAGTGCTCGGGGAAGGAACATATGAGCTCGAAACCCTTGAAGGGAAAGAAGTACCTCAGGCATGGAATATTGTCAACTTAAGGCAATATTATCTGTAACTACTGAGTAGACCACGAGTCAATCTCGGGGCCTAAGGGCCAGAATGCCGAGCTAACACGACCTCGACGCAACAAGACCCAGTCGCCTCTATGGCATAGCAAACCGCTGAGTAGACCATGAGTCACTCCCAGAAGCCTAAGGGCCAAAATGCCGAGCTAACACGACCTCAGCGCAATAAGACCTAGCCGCCTCCATGGCATGGGCAAACTTCAAGGGCAGACTATAAATCACCCTCTCAGCTTAAGGGCTAAAAAACCGAGCTAACTAAGATCTCAGCATCAAGAAAGAATTAGCCACTTCAGGGGCAAAGGCAGCTCCCCCTTTCCCGCTTGGCCTCCACCATGTTGTCGAAGTTCCGAGTTTGGTCCAGAAGAGTGGACTCCAAGTCCCGAACCTGTTGACAAAGGAGCTCCCTCCCCGCGGCCACCCTCGACTCCTCCTCCCTATAGCGCGCACTCTCCTCAGAAAGTCTGGCGATCTGTGCCTCCTAGTCCCGGACGAGCTGCTCCTAGGACTCGCTCCCCTTACGAGTGTGATGGAGCTCACCCCGGGTCTGGTCGAGCTCGCCTTGGAGCTTCTGAACAAGGACCCTTTGGTTGTGGGCATCGCCGGAGTGGATGTTCGTCCAGAGGGCCATGGCGTGGATGGTGGAGTTCACCTGCCAACAGGAAACTAAGGTCAAAAGGCAGCAAAAGGAAGCAAAAATAAGGAGAGGGGAAGGACCACTTACCACCATATAGTAAGTAGAGGCGAGCCCGGCGAGATCCCCGGGATCCATCTCCCCCCACTTAGCGATCTCCTCATGGCAGATCACCCTTCGGCTCTTCCGCCTAGCCACTACATAGTCATTAATACCCTCCCAGTTCCCCACTGGGAGCTGCGGGTAGGGGAACGACTGAGAAGGACCAGGACGAATCACCCCTTGTTGTGGGAGCTCGCCCTCCTCGAGGCCAACTCCGCCCACACCTCCTTCAGATGGAGGCAGCGGAACTTCAAGCGGCAGGGAAGTGAAGTCTGGCTCCGCATACCCGAACTCAGTACCCCCAGAGGTGGGAGTCCGGTCAGGACACGATCTCTTCACTTTGCACTTCTAGTTGCTTGAGAGGAGGCGGTGCGTGTCAACACCAGACATGATGGTTGCCAAAAAGTCCATAAGATATTAGTTCGGTAAGAAACAAAATGTATGTATACACAATACTGTTACAAGGCACTATGCAACTTAAAAAGGCAACCTACTCGGGCTCAAACCAGCCTGCACGAGCTTCTCCTCAGTCAAGTAGTCCGAACAGAGGAAGCCTACCGATGCCAGGACAACATCGTTTTCCGAGTTTCAGGGTCCAGCTCAGCCCCGGGGTCCCGGATGGCGCCCCTCCAAGAAGTTGGGAATGGCCACCCCTTGGGGTTACGGACCACAAAATAATCCCGCTTCCACGCGGGAATCTTATTTGGTAGCTTGTATAAGTGCTTGTAGCCGCGGCGGGGAGAGAGGTAGTAAAAATTCCTTTTCGGAGGAACTCTAGGAGTGGCATTTTTAATACAAAGAATAGAAGCAAAAATGTCAAGGTTCAAGGGGAGGCAATACTCATAACACAAAGAAATGGTCCCAACCATATTCCAGATAGCGTTGGGATGAAGTTGATCGATGGTAACATTAAAGTGGTTTAGCACCTCCACTATAAGGGGGTGTAGGGGAAGACGCAGGCCAGCCTCGAGCTGTTCCTGGTAAATAACTATCTCATCGGGACCATGCTCCCAAGGAAGTTACCAGTGGGAAGACTGTAAACGAGGTCCCCAGGAAGGTGAAAATAGCGGATTAGAGACCTGAGTCTCTCCGTCGTCATAGAAGAAGGACCAAAGATGTCAGGCTCCCTCCCCCGAGAAGTAGAGGCCACATCACCGGAGGTCTCCTGAGCCTCTGGGACCTGCTCCCAAGCTCCCCCCAAGCTCGAGGGAGCGTCGTCGTCCTGGTTACCATCCCGGTAATAAGTATGGTACGGGTACCCAGACATGATTGACAATGATTGAGACTCATCAGAAAAGACGAAACGAAGTGAACGGAAGAGCTCGGGTAAACTAGATGGATGTGCGACCTCAGAATCCGAAGACAGCAAGATGGCATGAAAGGAAATGAGGCCTAGGGGGCCCTCCTATTTATAGCCACTACGCCCCCGAATCAACGGCCCAGATTAAGGCAGATCCGGCGGTTCGTAGTCAAGCTGACCGCACACCTTCTAAAACCGAAATGTGATTGGCTGCACGTCTCCCATGATTGAGGTAATGGCGGCAGCATGACATCCGGAGTTAAGAGTCGCTTCAGCACATTTTCGGTATTCGAAAAGTCAGAAATCCCCTGATTCCCGCGCGCACATTTAATATAAGCAGTCAATCAAGTTTGAATTTCAGTCAAATCAACCCATCACACTTCATGAACTCCTCACACTAAGGCAACACTCTTAGCCCAAGGAGTGGGGGGCAATTGATGGAGGATGATTTGACTCGACCTACTGAGACGGTGACACGTGGATCTGACTCAGCACAAGCAACAGCTCAACGTCATGGCCTGACCCCGGCTAAGTAACGAGCCTGTAGAGCAGCTCGCTATGTCATAGCTCGCTATAGGGGGAGCTCGCTAAAACACGAGCTCCAGGTCCCCCGAGCTACCGAGGAGAAGGGAATACTCCAAGACTATTTCAACTCGTGAGCTAGGAAAACTAGCTCGCTCCAGCGAGAATCGCCCCCGAAGACCAACCTTGATGAGGGTCACCTCGAAATACTCCTAAGAGCTTGCTACAAAGTAGCTCGCTGCACGACAGGGTAGCTCGTTACAAAGTAACTCACGACTAAGCAACGCGACACTCTCAGGAAGCTTCTATCTGACAAGACCGTACTTGTCAGAATGCACCACGTCTCTCGACTGACGGCGCAGTCTCTACCCATTTGACAGTCTACACCCACGTCTTTCGACAGATGGAGGTGTGCCTGTCCCTTTAAAACATGCCACTCATCCAAGCGGGTAGTACATTGTAACGATCACCTGCGCAGCCCTGGCAGGTAACGACTGTGGCAGGAGCCTAGTGGCGATTATGCCCGATTTGACAAGAACGCCCCTATAAAAGCCCTTTTATCGAAGAGGAGAACTCTCTCTCGAATTAAATCTGAACTTGGACTCTTACTTTCTCACGAGCTAATCTCGAGGCATAGTGATCTAGCGCGACCTACACTCTTAGCCTTTTACACTCTTTTCTTTCTCTCCAGCGTTCTAACTTAAGCTTCGGGGTATTCCCGCCGGGCAAATCCCCTGGGGATCCTTCATCTTCCTCTTCTCAGGTGTCATTCGTTGCCAACAAGGAACCAGTCAACAGCCAGGTAGGAGTGCTCGGATCATGCCACATCAGGTTCCTTGTAACCAACTTCTATGCTCAACTCACACACTCCAGTAGCAATGACAACCCTCATTTTGATGCCAAAGCTTAATTAAAAGGAGTTTAGTTTCCCTCTATTTGAAGTATATATAAAGGACGAACAAGAAGTAAGTAGACAATTGTTATATGCAATATCGATATAGAACTTCATAAATTACTAAAAGAAAATAGTAAAATAGTTAGCAATGGATTCAGTTTAGAAATGAGAAATGGAGGAGACAGTGGGAGTTGATTGTCGAGGCTTTTAGAGGGTTGCATGGGTTGGATAGTGTTATTAAGACAGCAAAATCGATGTCTAAGAAGAAACCAGGTGGTGGGGATTCGTTCTCTTAGTTTTTGAAGTAGCAGAAACCTTTGGATAGGTGGACTCAAGCCACTAATGGAGAAATTCTAAGTGGCTCAACACGAATAGTGTCAAAGCTAAGAAAGAAAGCGGGAGTTCAAATTAGAGCTCTAGAGAAGATATTTATTTCTCTCATCTGTGCTCTCAAGGCATTTCCAAAAGATTTTCAATGAGATGGGAGAAGATTGCAATAGCCACCGGGCTTGGGGATGGTGCCAGTTCCGAGGACCTAAAAAAGGGTATACAAGGAAGCCCCTGCACGTCATTCCTTGAATATTCTGCTTTTCCGAACTGAAGGCTCCTACCGTCGGTTGATTTATAAAGTTTCGGAATCGCCTAAGAAAACCAAACTGAAGACGGTCGTGTTGCAGGGTTTCGTCTTTGAGCTCTGCGTTTTTAAGCCACAAGGGTCTAGATGCCATTACAAAAGTGAAGGGTATTTTGAACCATAAAAGAGTAGTTTAGGCATTTTGAGAAAACAAAAGTCTCACGTGGCATCACATTTGAATGGAATATAACATCGTGCTAACGGCAAGGGAGGATTTTGTCCATTATTAGAAATGTCCACGGAACTTTAAGTAATTTCTTAAACAATAAAGTAGGTTTGTGTCCATTTGCTAAACCTTAGGGGGTGTTTAAGTATTTAATCCTTATTTTAATAATATTTACTATGAATTAATAAATAAATTTATTTTTTATCTGTTAATTATTTAACATTTTTATTATTTATTTATTTTATGTAATCATTAAATAGATTAATAGTAAAATACTTATTTATTTATCCATTAATTACTTAGTTAATTAATTATTAATTATTGATTAGTTAATAGTATTTTAATTATTCAGTATTTCATTATTAATTAGAGATTAGTTATTCAAAATCCATAATTAGTTAATTAATTATTGTTTTATTATTTATTAGATTATAATTATTATTAATATTATATTTTACTAATACCTATAACTTAATTAATTATTTTAATATTTTAATATTAATTTATTCATAAATAATTAAATTATTCTTCATTGGTTAATTGTTTATTTTAATTTTTTGAATTAAATTATTAATTAATTAATAATAATATTTTAATTTATTATTTGATTATTAATTTGATATTAATTAGTTCATTAATTAATATTTTATTTTTTATTGATTGATTACTATTATTATTTTATTTTGTTAATACTTATGAATTAATTAATAATTTTAATATTTTATTCTAAAAATAATAATTATTTATTTTATGTTATTTATTAGTTTTTTATTAAGTTATTTTATTAATATATTATTAAAAATTGATAATTTATTTATGGGTTATGGATCTAGTACTAACTCTTAGAAATACTACAAGAAAGGTCATTTTTTGTTAAATAAGTTTCCCCCTACATTGCCACTTGTTTTCCACCAAAATGGTGGGATTCCACATCCCAAAAATTAGGATCCATAATCCCACCTTTTTCCCATCCCATCTCATGATATCCCACAAACCAAACATGGGAAGGGAGGAATATTCCAGAATATTTCATATTTCCCTTCCTATCCCACAAACTAAACGGAACCTAAGATAAACTATAAAGTTTATTTTCCTTACTAGCCTTTCATTTTAATTGACCTATAATTACAAAAGTGCCCTTCCCACCATATGTTTTAAATTTAGAAAACAAACATAAATCAATCATTTTTTTGTATTAAATAACTGAATTGTTGTAGGTTTTTTAGGCTTATGCCTGCTTAAACATGATGTAGTAGGGTGGGAATAAACTATCAAAGAGAGAAGAGAGAGAGAGAGAGAGAGAGAGAGAGAGAGAGAGAGAGAGAGAAAGAAGTGGAATCACTCCACACATTGAACTTGCAAAAGATCATTATAGAAACCTTCATTCATTAGCTTCAAAGGGAAGAGAATACATCTATCTATAGAGTGGCTTGTGTGGTTTGGAAAACTATTCATCATAATTATAAAAATGCCACTCCTTGTTTTGTGCATAAACAAATATAATAACTTTCTGCCTACCAAAGCAAATAAACTAAAAATGGAAAGAGGAGCACTACTAAACAAGAGGAACAAAATGCTACAGCCATATGAAATTGGTCAAAATGATGAAAATACCCCTATTCCCCAAAAATACAAAAATACAATTTCTTTCATAAAATTCCGAATTTGGTTCTTTAGCTCTTGTATTATTCTCTCCCGTTTCAAAAAAAAAAAAGTCTTTGAGCTCTAAAAAACTTGAGGATGAATTTTTTATGTACCTCAATGACAAAATGAATAGTCATTCCCATACCCACCTCAACACACTTGGACTATACCACATACATAACTAGAAATGGATCTTGAAAACAATGTATGTCTAAAGTACTGCCTTCCAAAACCTTATTTCTTAAATCATCAATAACATTAGCTTCTTGAACACTTACATCATTATTACGAACTTTTATATCCTAAATCTCAATTGCAAAATTTGGAACTTTCCTCCAATCTCTAGTTGAGAAATGAGAAATGTCCATCTCTATGTGTTCAGCTACCCTTGGTTCTTCAACAAACTCTTGGACTTCTTCCATTATGTTGGTAGAATTTGTACTATGTAAGTTTGTCATTCTTGAATTGGTTCCATTTGAACTTGTAAGTTAAAGTCATGACTTCCATCCCTAATAAGATCTACTACAACCAAAACATTTGCGTCTTGCACTTGAATTTCTTCAACTTGCTTTAGCCTCTATCTCTTTCACTTATTGATCATTAGCCTCAAGCTGGCCATGGGTGTTGGGAGCTCCTTCTTCAACAATTCCTATCTATTCTTGGCCCCCACCCTTTTGATATTCAATGTTTACATCTATAGGTTAAAATTCTTCATTCATAACTTTAGCTCTAGGATGGGCATCAACATGCAAGAAATCATCTTCTTTATCTTCAACTATCTAATCATTGGCTTCAAATTATTTTTTGTAACCAATTGCTTCTTCATTATCTTGAAAGCCAATTCAAAACCATGATCTAAGTCATAAATTTGAACTATAGACAATTTATTCTTGATATCATTCCTTAGTGCATTCATGAAATTTATAAACTAATTTATGCCTTTCACTTTCTAAAATGTCACATGCAATATACAATTCATCAAACTTATGCATATATTGAATTACAGATGACATGCTTTTCTTGAGATTAGTCAACTCCATATATAAATCATGGAAGTGTTGTGGAATGTACTTTTCTTACAAACACTTCTTCATTTCTACCCATGTAGTAATAAGATATCCACCTCTATATTCTAGTCATTGCTCAAGAATTCACCATACTTTAGCATGACCCATGAGTTTCATGCATGCAAATCTAAACCTTTGTTTTTCAAACATATCATGCCAATGAAAATATTCTTCTAGTTCAACAACCCAATCAAAGAATGCTTATAGGTCTTCATCTCCCTTGAAATTAAGTATTTCCTTTTCTCTTCTATCATTCTTGAAAACCTTATTCCTATAGTTGACACTACTAGATCTTTTCTTCCACCAACTTCTTAAGTAAGTCAACCATAAGCCCTTCATATGGTTCAAAAAATGGATAATCATTGACTCTAGACCCATGAGATTGTTTAGAAGATACCCTAGGCCTATAGAATTAATGGTCACTTTTTAAGAACATGGTGACTAACCATTAGCTCTGATACCAAAATTGTTGTAGAATTGGTCTCTTTTCATTACAAGATAGACAAAGAGGGGAATAGAGAAAAAATAAAAAAGGGTAGAGAAAAAAGAAAAAGGAATCCTAAACAATCACTCTAAGGGTCCTAGAATCACTTTAGGGTTTGTAGGAACCACTCTATACAACTACTAGATCTTTTCTTCCACCAACTTCTCAAGTAAGTCAATCATTGGCCCTTCATATGGTTCAAAAAATGGATAATCATTGATTCTAGACCCATGAGATTGTTTAGAAGATACCTTAAGCCTATAGAATTAATGGTCACTTTTGAGAACATGGTGACTAACCATTAGCTCTGATACCAAAACTGTTGTAGAATCGGTCTCTTTTCATTTCAAGATAGACAAAGAGGGGAATAGAGACAAAAGAAAAAGGGTAGAGAAAAAAGAGAAAGAAATCCCAAACAATCACTCTAAGGGTCCTAGAATATAGGGTTTGTAGGAACCACTCCATACAACAAACTTACAAATGAGCTTTCAATAAATCTTCATTCATCCATTAGCTTCAAAAGGAAGAGAATACATTATAGAGTGGCTTGTGTGGTTCGAAATATTGTTCATCATAATTAAAAAAATGTCACTCCTTGTCTTGTGCATCAAGAAACACAATAACTTTCCACCTCCTAATGCAAACAACCTAAAATTAAAAGAAAATGACTACTAAGCTAGAGGAACAAGATTCTATAACCCAAGCCCACATGGGACTGATCAAAATGACAAAAATACCCTTATTGCCCAAAAATACAAAAACACATAAAATTTTAGAAAATTCCAAATTTGATTCTTTAGCTCCTGCATTAACACCTCTTTTTAACAAGGGTTTATGCCTCAACCTAAAGTTATTAGACCTTAAGGAAAAATCTAAGTGCTTCCCTCAAGGTGTAAGCCTCTCACACCTCAAGGCTTAAGCCTTTTAAGTCCATGGCCAAAGGAATGTTGGCCTTCCTATGGAACTCTCCTCTAGGAAGTGATGAATCAAATCTCAAGCTCTTCTCGGGTAAGCTTTGGTTGGTTTAGGATCTATCTCTATTGATTATAGCAATTGGCAATAATGGAAGTTGTTGCATTGTTTTAGATGATGGTGTAACAGCCAAGTGTGGCTATTAAAGAGGGAGGTGGAGTCTATTGGTGTGGATTACAAGAGAGAAATGAGTGAAAGGAATAGAAGAAAAACAAAAAACAAGAAATGAAGAAGAAGAAGAGAAAAATAGAAAGAGGGAAGAGGAGAGAAGAGGTGAGAGGGTTCAGTTCCTCAGCT
Organism: Nelumbo nucifera; assembly: GCF_055504915.1. Classification (NCBI taxonomy): domain Eukaryota; kingdom Viridiplantae; phylum Streptophyta; class Magnoliopsida; order Proteales; family Nelumbonaceae; genus Nelumbo; species Nelumbo nucifera. The sequence goes on from NC_142649.1 coordinate 60,564,167, forward strand.
TCAGACATACCAGAATTCATTCTTTGCTACATTTGTTGGTAGTGCAGAAAAGGGAGAAAGAAAGGAAGAAAGAAATATCGAAGAAGAAGAAGAAGGGAGAAAGAGAGAGAGAGAGAGGATCTCCTAGTACTGCTCTTGTTCATTTTCTAGTGGGTGAAGACAATGAACGGTATGTTACTTAGGGCATGTTCGTTTTTCATGAAGTGAAGGGGGGAAAGTCTAGTCAATGGGATTATGAATCCTATTGACCTCATTCAATTCTAGAATTGTCATGTACAAAGCGCGTACACACATACTAGTGTGTGTGTGTGTGTGTGTATTATATAATCTTTTATCTTGCACAAAAATGATCCTTTGTCTTTGATACGGAAACACAGAAGATGAGTGGAGAAAATAATAATTCACACTATCAATTCAATGGGCTACAACCTATTTATAATGGAGCTAATAAGGTCGGCGATAAGAAGCCAACCCTTATAGGGAACTATACAAAGAGGAAAAGATAAGATTAGGAGATAGAATACTAATTGTGGTAAAATACGAATTGTGCTAACATCCCCCCTCAAACTCAAGATGGCAATGTATCAGTCATCTGGAGTTTGCCAACTAGAGTACGAAAGCGGAGAGGAGAGTGAGCTTTTGTAAAGATATCTGCTGACTGATCCTGGGAAGAGACAGGAATAAGACGAACAGTACCCTCGAGCACATGATGACGAATAAAGTGACAATCAGTCTCAATATGCTTGGTGCGCTCATGAAAGACATCATTGTGAACAATCTGTATGGCGCTACGATTGTCACAGTAAAGAAGAGTAGTAGATGAATGAGTAATTCCCATGTCATGGAGTAACCATCGTAACCATAACAACTCAGAGGTAGTGTCAGCAAGAGCTCGATATTCAGCTTCAGTACTGGAACAAGAGACAGCCGTTTGCTTCTTACTACGTCAGGATATAAGAGAATCTCCAAGAAAGAAGCAATAACCAGTAGTGGAGCGTCTATTAGTAGGATCACCGGCCCAATCAACATCAGAATATGCGATCAAATGAAGAGAGGAAGAACTGGAGTAGTGAAGTTCGTGAAACAAAGTGCCCTTGACATAACGGATGATACGAAGCACGGCAGCATAATGAGTAGTGCGAAGAGTAGACATGAACTGACTCACAATATGAACAGCATATGCAATATCAGGACGAGTAATAGTAAGATATACAAGATTGCCAACTAGTTGCCGATATAAGGTGTAGTCACTAAGAGGAGTATCATTAGTGGCTAAAAAATGGGCATTAGACTCAATCGGAGTGTTAACAGTCTTAGTATCAGCGAGTCTTGCACGAGAAACAAGATCAGTGGCCTACATGGCCTGAGATAGATAATATCCAAATTGGTCGGAGGAAACCTCAATGCCTAAAAAATAATTCAGTCGACCAAGATCTTTCATGTCAAACTGTTTGCTAAGAAAAGACTTAAGAGCTGAAATGCCCTGCAAATCATCTTCAGTGATGATCATGTCATCAACATAAAGGAGAAGTACACAACCCTGAGAGATCTTACGAATGAACAAGGCATGATCATAAGTGCTAGATTGAAAACCAAACTAACAAATAGTAGAGCTGAACTTGGAGAACCATGCTCGAGGCGCCTGCTTAAGACCATATAGAGCCTTATAGAGACGACAAACCTGATTAGGGAGATGATCATAACCAGGAGGGGGCTGCATATAAATCTCTTCAGAAAGATCGCCATTGAGAAAAGCATTCTTAACATCCATCTGAAATAGCTACCAGTGCTTAGCAGCAGCAATCGCAATAAGACTACGAACAAAAGTGAGACGAGCTATTGAGGCAAACGTCTCCTCATAATTAATGCCATACTCCTGTGTGAACCCTTTGGCTACCAGCCTAGCTTTATACCTTTCAACTGAACCATCCGCTCGAGTCTTGATTTTGTTGACCCATTTACAACCAATCATAGATTTATCTGGAGGCAGGTCAACTAAATCCCAAGTATGAGTGCTTGTAAGAGCTTGAATTTCTTTTGCCATTGCTTTTTGCCATAGAGGGTTAGTACTAGCCTCGCGATAGGTACAAGGCTCGTATAAAGATACAATGGTAGAATAATAGTGAAAATCACAAAGGAGAATGGAAGGTTTAGTGACCCTACCAAAACGACGTAGTGAAGTATCAGAATGATCAGGGTCTAATTCATCAGGAGGAATCAAGGGCTCTGAAGAAGGCAGAGCCGAAGGATCCATAGCCAAGGTAGATGCATCAGGAGCGGTTGTAGGTTGTGTAGTACTGGGAGAGCTATCAGAGGAAGGAGTAGTAGGACCCATAGGTAAATCATCAGGAAAAAGCGAAATAGTAGGATCAATAAAAAATTGTGGAGATGTTGTGGTAACTCAAAATGAGGAGAGACTTGAGAACGTTTTGAGTAAGGATAGAATCTCTATATTCCATGGCATTATCAGTGCGAAAAATTTTGATGGTAGAGGAAAACTGTGTTTTGATCATGGTGGAAAATTGAATATAAATTGCAGGTAATTCAAATTTATTACACAAAAGATAAATCCATGTATATCGAGAGAAATCATCAACGAAGATCACAAAATAATGCGAACCACCCACGGTATTATGAGGTGAAGGGCCCCAAATATCAGAGTGAATAAGATCAAAAGGTGTAGAAGAAACAAAATCACTTGTATGAAAAGGCAAAGCATTATGTTTTGAAAGATGACATGAAATACAATCAAAGTGTGTTGTTTTAACAGGACCTAAACATCCATTAGAAATTAAAGATCCTAATCTAAAGGTAGAGATGCCAAGGCGAGAATGCTAGACACTAGAGGTGATAGCAGCAGCAAGGGATGGTAGATGAAGAGATGATAGCTCAAACAGTCTCCCAACCTTACGGCATGTCCCAATGATCTTCCCTGTTCGTGGATCCTGCACAGTACAACCACGACTTGAAAAATGTATTTCAAAACCAAGTTCACATAATTGTCCAATAGATATAAGATTTAAAGACAATTTAGGTACCAAAAAAGTATTAGGTAGTGACAAGTGAGGGGTTGAAATAGTTCCTATACTTTTAACAGTTAGGGTTGAACTATCGGCAGTATGAACAATTGGTGCAATAGAAAGATGTGACTTGGAAGTAAACATAGATGAATTGGAGGTCATATGATTGCAGCAAGCAGAATCAAAATACCACAATGAAGAAGTACCTAAAGTGACAGACAATACTGGATTAAAAGAAATACCAGAATTAGGTTGAAGCTGATGAAGAAGAACTCGGAGTTCTCTAAGGGAAAAATTTGGAGAGGTGTTATCAAAAGAATCCTCTATGGCAGCAGCTGTAGTAGAATTCGAAGCCTGAGAAACCATGGATGAGGACTTCTGTCCAGACGCCTTTTTGGCTTGCAAGCGGCGGCACTTAGAAATAGTATGACCAGTCTTATTGCAGTATTTGCATAAACTCCTTTTTGAGGATTTAGAGGAAGTTGAAGAAGTAGCAAATGTAACCGGGGTGACTGGAGTAGCAAGAACAACATCAGTAGATAATAAGGATCGCTCATCTCGAAGTGTTTTTAGACGAGTTTCTTCAGAAAGCATATCTTTGATCACAACTTCAAGAGAAGGCAATGGGCTACGATGAAGTAGAGTACCACTAACAGGTTCATACTCATCCCTGAGAGTCATCAGAAGATGCCAAACACGTTGGCGATCACGAAGCTTGGAATAAGTAGTGGCCGCAAAGGTACTATCCCATTCAGGTTCACACTGTGCTAACTGATCCCAAAGAACTTGTAATTCAGAGACATAAATGTGAATGGTCTGTTCAGGTGGCTGCTTCATGTGGTGAAGATGCCTATAGAGCTGAAACCGATGCACATCATCAGAAATAGAATAACGAGCTTGCATACCTCTTTAGGAGAGTCATATCTGCGAAATTCCAACTTGATGCTTGCAATACAAGTATTGTGAAACCAGGTCAATATTTGATGATATTTCCCGTCCCATTTTTCTATTCATTCAGTAAATTTATCCTCTGTTTCATCAGGAATTTTAGTAGGTTTGGGAATCTCACCAGTCACATATCGCCATAGAAGGCATCCCTTGAGAAAACTGCACATCTCTTGGGACCATAAATCATAATTTGAGCCATCGAAGGTAACAGTGATGGGATGAGAGATATGTTGAGCAGCTTCAGATGAATCTATGAGGAGAAACACAGAACTTTGGAGCAACACAAATCACAGGAAAATCTCAATACTGACCTTAAAAAAATAGGGCAGAATCCCTAATGTCTTCTTCGTCGGGGCAGCCTCAGTTCCAGTACACGCAGACCTTTATGGAAGAAGAGGTTGGCCAATTCCATTATGATGCACGGGCGGAACAATGGGAAGAAGCTCATGGCTGTCCACATCGTCAAGAAAGCAATGGAGACAATCCATGTGCTCACAGATAAAAAAAAAATCCTATTCAAGTTATTGTGGCCTACACGCAAACCTTTATGGAAGAAGAGGTTGGCCAATTCCATTATGATGCACAGGCGGAACAATGGGAAGAATCTCATGGCTGTCCACATCGTCAAGAAAGCAATGGAGACAATCCATGTGCTCACGGATAAAAAAAAAAACCCTATTCAAGTTATTGTGGATGCTATAATCAATAGTGGGCCGAGAGAAGATGCAACTCATATCGGTTCTTCTGCTGTTGTGAAGCGTCAAGCTGTTGATATCTCTCCTCTGAAGCGTGTTGACCTAGCACTATACCTTCTTACGAAGGGTGCCCGAGAGTGTGCTTTCAGGAATATGAAGTCCATGGCTGAATGCTTGGTCGATGAACTTATTAATGCTGCCAAGGGCTTCCAACAGCTATGCCATTAAGAAGAAAGATGAGATTGATCATGCTGCCAAGGCCAACCGTTAGAAGAGATTAATTAAAGCTCTGTGGGCTGCGGTTGTAGGTGTGTGCTAGAGATCGGAGGAAGATGAAGTTGATATCACTGAAGAACCACCAACACCGCCAACGCCGGAATTGCCAAAAAAACAGTCGAAGCGAGGGGCAAGGATTCTATTGCCTCAGTTGCCTCCACCACCAGGAATTGCCAAGAAAACAGAGTCGAAGCAAGGGGCAAGGATTCTGCTGCTTCGGTTGCCTCCACCACCAGGCCTCAAGCTAATGACCGCCTGATTTAAAAAGAATAAAGTTGTATTGCAGTAACATCTGCATCATGCTGAAATAATATCGGCAATGGATAACCACTCTAAACAAATCGTCCAACCTTGAAACAGAAAATGACTAAAAACAAACAAAATCGAAAAAAAAAAGATTGAATCTTTAAATCGAAAAAGGGTCGAATCTTTAGAATCTTTGGCTCATACCATGATACGAAAGCACAGAAGATGAGTGGAGAAAATAATAATTCACACTATCAATTCAATGGGTTACAACCTATTTATGATGGAGCTAATAAGGTCGGCGATAAAAAGCCAACCCTTATAGGGAACTATACAAAGAGGAAAAGATAAGATTAGGAGATAGAATACTAATTGTGGTAAAATACAAATTGTGCTAACAGTCTTGAGAGCTAAGAAAAGAGAGCAAAGAGAGAGAGAGAGAGAAACTTTGGTTGTATTTACTATATAGGGGTACAACTTGGGCAGGCTTGGGTTGGTTGGGGACTTATTAAAATTTTGATGGACCTAGCCCAAAAGCCTGGCCCTAATTCCTGTTTTCTCTGCTTGTCAATCATTTTTTATCTTGGGTTTGTTAAAATAACTTAGAATCACAAAAGTTGCTTTCAAACTTAAATGCTGAACTACATCCTCTTCCATCAATTTATTCAGAGGTTTCACTAGAGAGCCAAAGGCTTTGGCTTTGCTGCTGGGACCTGGAGATGCTAATGGACAATACAATTTTGTATGCAACTTTTCAACATCCTACAAACACCAAATGCTGGTCAAAAGAAGGCATCCAGATGGGAATCTGGATTTGCTCTTCACACCCACCTCAGAGAAAGTTCCGGCCTTATATCGAGAACATCTCCTATACTTGTATTTATTATTCATGGAGAGATGTTCTCAATACACTGTTGGATTTAGTTGTGAGGTCAATATGAGGAGCGCTCTGTATGTGAGGAACAGATCCCAAATCTCTAGATGGACATATTATTCTTGCCATTACAAAAATGCCCCTTGATCTAAGTCATTGCTACAATCAACTAGAAATTTTATCAACTCACAGCCACCATTACTTGGCATTCTGAATCGGGTTTTGTAGCCCAACGTTTTAAAACCGATTCAGAAATACAACCGTTTTGGTCAATGGTTTCTCCATCAACAGCTCAATTGAATGAAATGATCCATTACAATATCGAATATTAAAAAATAAAAATTAATTAAAATATAAAATTGATCTAAAGTCGTTGTCAAGGTTGGACTTTTAGCAGTTCAATTGTCTAGGTCAGCATTTTGTTGACCAAGTCAATATTTTTTTTTTTGAAATTCTGAATTAGGTGCAAAACTGAACTGTTTATATCATGGTTTTTAAAAACGAACCGGTGACCGAACCGTTCAGGGGTCCGTTACCGGTTCGAACGGTCCGGTCATTCGACCCGAAAGGCCAACCCATTCTGATAAAAAAAATTTAAAAATTTAAAAAATTGGAAAACGGTCGAAACCGTTTGAATGGTTAACCGGCCGATTCAGCGGTTTGCTGACCAAAATCAATGGTTTTGGGGGAAAAAGCGGTTTTGGAAGAAAATGGAACCGGTCTCGGTTTTTTTGGTCCAACTGTCCGGTCCGGTCCGGTTTTGAAAACAGTGGTGTATATAGGTGGTTGGGTCCTACGTCAACGATGGTTCAAAAACCATGTTGCATCCCATTGTACACCCTTTATTAATTTGTAGTGAACACTTTTTTTTTCTTAACTTTTGAGTGGGATTTTAAGCAATGTTTCAAAAACCATTGTACATGTTTCTTTTTGTATATCTTCCTTTTCTATTTCAAATAATTGAGTCAAGACACTATCATTTTCATCTTTTATTTGGTCTTCTAAGAACACGACATCCCGACTTTCTAGGAGTTCAATAGATCCATCAGATTTATGATTTATGAATTTGTAATATTTGTTGTTTTCTAAATATCCTATAAAGGTGCATCTTATGCTTTTGTTATCTAGTTTGTTTCTTAGTTGACTAGGAATTCTAACATAGGCACTAGAACCCCAAATTTTAATATTATATAGGTATGGTTTTTTACCAGTCCAGATTTCATGAGGTGTCAATTTATTCACTTTAGTTGGTATTTTGTTTAGAATATAAATTGTTGTACTTAATGCTTCACCCCAGAAATGTGTTCCTAGATTGGAGTGTGATAACATTGACTTTACCATGTCAAGTAGAGTTTTATTCCTATGTTCAGCAACTCCATTCTGTTGTGGAGTATAACTCATGGTTAATTGATGTTTTATCCCATTTTGTATACAAAAATCATTAAATAGATTAGATATGTACTCACCACCTCTATCACTTCTTAATATCTTTATTTTTCTTCCTAATTGGTTTTCTACTTCTAACTTGTATTCTTTAAATTTTTCTAATACCTCAGATTTTTTTTAATCAAATAAATATATCCAAATCTAGAGCTATCACCAATAAAGGTCACAAAGTATTCCATTCCCTTGTGTGTCTTAACATTTAGTGGACCACAAACATCTGAGTGCACAATATCTAACAATTCTTTTGATTTTCTTCCTTTATTAAATGGTAATCTAGATAGTTTTCCACTAAGACATGGTCCACAGTATTTAAAGTTAATTTCCATCTTAGGTATTAAGCCACTTGAAGACATCCTCATCATTTTGTCTTTACTAATATGGCAAAGTCTCAAGTGCCATATATAGGCATTTTCATCCACATTATATACACAATCAAAATAAGCAGAAGAGACATTCACTTTATTAATAGATAAATCATACAGACCATCAGACTTAGTTCCAAATAATAAGACTCTCCCATATTTTCCAATTGACACTTTTCTTCCTCTAAAACGAACCTCAAAACCCTTTTCATCCAAAAGGGGTATAGAAAAAAGATTCCGCCTAACACTAGGCGCATACGTTACGTCATTTAAGATCAGATTTGTATTTTCATTGATTACTATTTTCACTTTCCCAACACCTAGTACATCACAATAGGTATTGTTTCCCATGAAGATCCTATGTTCGTCAGGCTTCATTTCCTTCATCTCTATATATAGTTCTTTGGATTTGCATACATGGCGAGAAAACCCGAATCAATGCACCAATCAACATAATCAATATCAGTAAGTAATGATTTAGAAACCACACAGATGATATCTTTCTTTGCTGATTTATTATGATTGTTATCTTTATTCTTCTTAGTTTGATAACAATTATATTTGGTATGGCCTAGTTTCCCACAAATAAAACATTTGCCTTTAGTTTTCTTGAAATTCTTTGAAAAAATAGGTTTATTATGATACATATTTCTTTTACCTTTATAGTTCTCAGTTTTTTCAATAGTTTTATTAGTTTCAATTGGACTAGTGGCAACTATCAATGATGATGATTGAGCTTTTTTGCTCTTTCATTCAGCTTCCAGGCCTAGCAAGGTTGGTAGGTTTTTCATATTAATGTCTCTTCCAGGCCTTTTTGCAAATACCTTGTTTTTGTCTTCATAATACACTACTTTGGTATTAAGTTGAAGTATTCTGGATTCACAATACTCTGTTTTGCACTATACAACCAAGTGTGAAATGTCCTGTTTCAAGCTGATTCAAATCTCAATGGGATTCAAGATAACATCAACAATAAGCAACATAATAAAAAGTAAAAACACACAGCAATTTTTAATGTAGAAAACCTCTCCAACGTGAAGAGGAAAAACCGCAGGGCACTAATACAAGAATCTTCCACTCTAAACAAAATAATGGGGTTTAACTTCTCTAGTTCCAAGTAGATGATAAATACTTCAAGGGATAAGAAGCTCTTTTGGATGCACAAAAACAATCATCAAATAAGAAATGTTTTAATCAACAAACATGACAAAGATCTCACTGAACAAAGCTGCCCAAGCCCTTTCCAAAACCACTATTGAAGAGCCAAGAAACCCATCAAATGCTTGATAGAATAAGTGTAAGGTAGCAACCAAAACCGTTTGATTGAAGTGCTCTTGTTCACTTAGCAAGAAGATTGAATATCTCGTTCTTCTCTTTTCTTACAAAAGAGGAATACCAACGCAACTCTCTAGCGGTCCAAGAGACCTTTTACTCTAACACAAAATTAGGCTTGAGGACAAAGATAAGAGATAGTGGAGAGTGGGTCCCACCATCCACTAATATGAACCAAGACAAGATAATTTGTCTCTTTCTCACTAATGAGAGAATATCAAGAGTCTCACAACTGTATTTGTCTTTTTATTTTTCTTTCTTAAGTCACTTACATGTTGACCAAGGCAACCAACCCAACACCTGAGTGGGTCCTAGAAACCCAATAGTTAATTAACGATCTAACCTTCACCTTGCCCTTCTAGAACTAGGACTTTCTTACAGACATGTAAATGCTGACCATTTATGCCAACCCAAACTCACCTCTTTATGATGAGATTCGCAATGCCAAACACCAACCGCTGATGTTGGTTGATCTCAACTACACCCTAGTATATTCTAGCAAAACTCCTAAACAACAAGTTAGAAACTTGTCCATCATATATTGGTTAGGGGTGGTAAATGGGTGAGTTGGGTTGGGTAAGGGTTGAATACTAATCCATCCATATTGACCCACCAACCCACCATGACCCATCATCAATCATTTTTAAATTGTCAAAAGTCACCCTAACCTAAACCCACCCATATTTAATATTAGTGTAAATAAGCTAAATATGTGTATGCAATTGCTGGAGGACTTGGATGTTGAAGATGAGGATGAGGTGGTGGTGACTATAGCCCCCCACAAAGAGGAGGGAACATTGTCACTATTGGAGGGATTAGGAGAGTCTTCACTTCCTGATTTTACTGGTTTAAGAATCCTTAGTAGGCTACTCCAGTGTAGGAATTGGTCAATGGGATTTTGGTTCTCATCGACCAAGATACCTATGTTCTTTTTTCAGATTTATGGGGGGTCTATGAAAATTTTATTTTCCTTAAGTATACCCATCTCCTAAGTGGATAAATAACTTTTCCACTTTGGGGGGAAAGTTGCTAAAACTTGAATGGGGCAAAATTTTCCTTTTAATAATGATTTTTTATAGCTAAAATGGTCGTTATCTTATTTATTTGAAAAATAAAACAACAGGAATAAATGTACTTACCCGAATAAATAACTTAGGGAACCTAAACATTTTTTCCTTTTTTCTTGTTTGTAATAAACAAACAAGAAAAAAATTTTCTTGTTTTAAGTGAGTTATTGTGCTACGGCGACAGTACCACCTATGTTTTAAGTAATCCATTGAACTGATCTTGAAGTCAATTACTTCATAATTAGTTTTCTTTTTCTTTCAACAAAATTTTGATGCATCCTGTAGTTCGGATGGTTGGTGCTCCATAGGGTGCATTGCTAGGGACCATATGGGTTTTATTCTGAACCTCAAAGCCTATTGTATTAGGGTCTCTTCAATTAATCAAGCTAAGGCCTGGGCTGCTTGGGAGGCCATCAACATTGCTTTGAATTTTAAGGATTCCCCTATCATTATTGAAGGAGACTCGAAGCTCGTGGTTGACTGTCTCAAGAAAAGAGTTAAGCCCCCATGGAGATTGAAAAGCATCATCAATGAGTGTCTCTTCCTCAAATCCGAGTTTAATTCAAACATTTTTTTCCGGCATACATTTCGTAAATCAAACCAGGCGGCTGATTGACTAGCATGCAATGCCCCATCCTATCGTCCAACTAATTTAGGTTCAATCCCAAAGAATCTCAGTTAGATTTGTTTTTTTATTCCTGAGGAAGGGCTACCCCTGTCTTGTGTAGCCCCTAAGTTTTTCCTATCAAAAAACACTCCGTTTAATTGGAATAAAATTTGAAGGGATGCTCTAAAATTGCTGATCTTATGAACCAACAAAAAGGTTGAATCATCATGACTAAGATATTATATCCCTTTTTATGCATTGAGAGTATACCTAATAAAAAATAAACACGACAACAATCACATTCCTATTAAAGTCCCCTCATATGAAGATATGATATGATATAAGAAAGATATGATATCTGAAAATTTTCTAACCAGTCAACTGCTATCATAATTCCGATTCCATGGTTTCCCCACATCATAGATTTTTGATATTAAAATGAGATGCTAAAATCAGCCCGGGCCCAGCTCATCATCGCCTCTCATTACCCAGGGAGCAATTGACGTATTTACTTCTGATGGGTGTTACTAGCCCGTGTTACAATGTTGTTTCTAGCAGATTCAAATTCATCTCTTTTCATCATCAACCCTCAACAGAAAAAGGAAAATAAATAAATAAATAATGATATCTAATTTCCACATTACCATTGACATGGAGTTCTGATGTATTGACTTGCGGGTTAACTGGTGCTCTCTCTCTATTTTTATCATCACATGACACCTTACCAAGGATTATTTGATGCAATATGGGTGAGGATTTGTTAAGTGATGCAATATGGGTCAGGATTTGTTAAGTAAAAGTTAAATAATAGAAACAAATAAAAGTATATAACTGTTTTATATTTTTTAATTTTTAAATAATTAATAATTATTTGTATTTTTATATTATTTTTAATTATTTTTTATAATATAAAAATAATAATAATTAATTTTAATATCAAACTGATGAAACCCACCAACAGATTAGTTTTCTAGTATTTCTGGTTGGCTTTAGTCATTATATATACATATATATTATATTTTAATATAATGGGAAATTCCCAATTAGTATCGTATACTTTGGGCCTAGTGCCACTTTGGTTCCCAAAGTTTAAAATGTGACAATTCAATACCCGAACTTTCAAAACATGACAATCTAGTACCTACTGTTAACTAGTTGTGAACCAGTCGTTAAGTGGCATTTGAAAAAGACACAAATGCCCTTCAAATGTCATCTAATTTTCTTTATTAACCATCCAAATACTTTGGGCCTAGTGCCACTTTGGTCCCTGAACTTTAAAATGAGACAATTCAGTACCCAAACTTTCAAAACATGACAATCTAGTACATACTGTTAACTAGTTGTGAACCAATCGTTAAGTGGCATTTGAAAAAGATACAAATGCCCTTCAAGTGTCATCTAATTTTCTTTATCAACCATACAAACATTGACAAAAAACTAACAGTCCCAAATCCTTGCCTCTTCTATTCAATAATGTTGGGGTCACTAGAATGCCCACTCAAACGTGACCCCAACTTTCTTCAATGGAAAAGGCAAAGATTTGGGGCTGTTAATTTTTTGTCAACGCTTGGGAGGTTGATAAAGAAAACTAAATAACACTTGAAGGGCATTTATGTCTTTTTCAAATGCCACTTAACAATTGGTTAACAGCTAGTTAACAACAAGTACTGAATTGTCACGTTTTACAAGTTTGGATATTGAATTGTCGCATTTTAAAGTTCGGGGACCAAAGTGGCACTAGGCTCAAAGTATAGGGTATTAATTGGGAAAGTGGGAAATTCTCATATTTCTTAGTCTAAAATATTTTAGATCATAAATTTAATTTTTAAATTTATTTTTTTAATAATGCCACTATAGTTTTTTAAATCTAAATTTAATTTTTTAAGTTTAAATCTTTTGAATTGACTAACCAAATCGAAAATTGACCCAAATTAATACAAAACCGAGTTGGCCAATTTTCACTAATGGTCAGTCAATTTTGGGTGACCAACTTTCCAAACTAACTAGGTCGATTTGGTTGGACAAATAGCCTATAATCGAACTGAACCGAACTAACCCATGACCACTCATAATTTCAGCTAAATTAATAGTCTAATCTCTAATAAATAACAATAATTTAATCTCCAATAACTATTAAAAATTTATAACAAAAATACACAATTATTGAAAATATATTAATAATAAAAATACAATAAATAACTAATAAAAATATAATTAAACGATACTACCGGTTCATTTTAGAAAAAAGGTCCATGGTTCAATTAACCAAACCATGAGCACCCCTACCATCTAGGCTCAAGGTTAATAATAGGCCTAACAATTGGGCTAGACTCGGGCTTGGGCTTAGACATGGACATTATCTATTAAAAGGGGGTAAAGCCCGACCCAAACCTACTCATGAATAGGTTTAATGGCCACTAAATACTAATGAATCCACTTTTGGACTGTACCTTTGTTAGATTTCAAATTGCTTCTCACCAAACTCATCAAGTTTCTATGCTAGTGGAACTATTGACTCCACAAGGAACAAGGGGTGTTCATTGTTATATATAAAGTACGAATGAGGGTGTGGAACTTTTCTTGACTAAATGCCCACATTTGTTATTTTGTCCATATCCAATTATGAAGGTTAAACATGTAATTTCAATTAATGCTTTTCACCTCATTTAATCCCCTTTCATTAACTCTTGTATTTATGGTATTAATTCTCATTCCCTCTTATTAAATCACATATTTAAGTTAATTTTTCACTAATAAATGCTAGTAATTAGATTTATGTGCAATACTTTTAACAATATAAACCTATATATTTTAAAACTTACTCAAAAACAAAATCATTCTTTATCCAATCCATCACTAAGCAATTCAACTATCCAAAGCAAATTGGCAACCCATGAAGTCAAAGTTAGATAATAAAACTTTTAAATAAAAATAAATATAAAAAATTTAGATAAAAATAGACGCATTTATGATATTTTTTATTAATCAAATTAAAAAATAAGTGTAATAAACAAGAATTATTTTTATTGATGATGAAAATGAAATACATAATCTAAAACTAACAAAAAATGGAATTATTTTCCTATTTGGTGGAGATTAATAATTCAACTTTTGGGTCAAATATGTCAACCTTTAATGTCAAAATTAAATAATAAAATATAAAAAATATATAAATTTACAAAAAAGCATTTGGTCACAAATATAATATCATATATTTAACATATTAAACCAAAAACAAGTGTAAATAACAATATTATTTTTACACACATAGAAATAAAAAATATATAGAAAAATTTAAACATATCCATAACTCCATATTTACACTAATATTAAAAATATGAATAAAATTGTAGAACTTTTTTTTGACTAAAATACCTATTTTTTGAATTTAATCCCTATTTAATTGTGAGGTTTAAAATGTAGTTTGAACTACAATTTTCACCTCATTCAATTCCCCCTTTTTAAATCTTACATTTTTTTTTGATAAATGAACCAAAAAGTATACACTAAGAAGATAAAAACATTAAAAAAGAAGAGTTTAGCCAAATAGGAATGCCTGCCGATGATACCCAAAACTTTGTAGCCCAATATGAGGTGCTTATGTAATCAGATTTGGATTTTGCAATCTACATCCGATTAATAGTGAAAAACAAAAATATAAAAAAATAAAAAATACATGAATTTTATAAAAAATTTTGGATACATTATTCCTATCATTATCATCATCTAGATTTGTCACGTGCAAAACACATGCACACTTACTAGTATAATATAAATGTATAAATATACAATATAATTATATAAATAAATGATGTATAAACATAATGTAATATAATATATCTAAGCCAAATATATAAAATTATAAATATACAATAAACTCTTTTATTTTACAATAAAATAATAAATAGAAGTTTTAAGTAATTTTTAGGGGTGCTATTTGGGATTTCTAATTGGGTTAAGCCCAATAGAATCAAACAATGATTCAAAGTTCCCCAAACCGTATTAAAAATCACACTAACCGTAATAATATGATTTGATTTTTATGCCAAAACGGTTTGATTTGATTTAAAAATTTTTTAAAACATAATTTACTAGCTTGGTCCAAAATCTTCTCAAAAACCACACCAAAATGCAAGGTGAACACCCGGGTGATCCAATTGATGTCATTGGCCTAGAAGTAAAAATTTAGGCCTATAAATAGATCGAATTCGAATCGAATTAGGCTAGATTTGAATTCAAAACTGATTATAAAGAACAATATTTGAATTCGATTTGATATCCGACGGGATATCGAATGTTTCAATTCGAATTTGACTGGCATGAGGCCTAGAATCCTAAATGATTGAGTTTGCAAAGAAAAGCAAGCGATTACCTTAAGAAAAGAGGCAGGGGATTGACGATGGCAGTTGTGGATTCCTGATGGTGGGCCAAGTGTGAGTGTGTGACGGCGGTAGTCGTGGGTTCCTGGTAGTGCAAATGCAATGGTAGTAACTAGTGAGCAGTGTTGGCCGGTGATGTTGTACTGTTGTAGCACAATGGCTGGTGATGCTGGACAGTTGAGGGCCTTGAGGAGTTTGAGCAGTGGCAAAGGAGACGATAGTGGCCGGTGACCGGTGCTCAACCGCCATCACTAATGCTATCGTCAGTGATGGTGGTTGCTTGGGTGGTGGCAATATTAAGTCATTGTCTCACTAAGAAAAGAGATAGAGAGAAAAGATGAGAGGTGACTAGATGAGAGACGACTAGACGAAGTAGCGGAGGATGAGGGGCGGCGACCGGTGATGGTGGTTGCTCTAGCGGTGTCCAGCGATGGCAAAGGGAGGGACGGAGGGTTAGGAACTTAAGGTTAGGGTTTGAAACTTGATGGAGAGTGGAGACTGGAGAGAGGTAAGGTTCGAAAGTCAAGACTCAAAACTTGATTTCGAACTCATTTCTCATTTTCTCAATTTTTTTTTTATTTTTTAACCTTTTTTTAGTATATTCAGCAAAAAAATGGTATTCGAATTTGACCGAATATACGAATTCAATTTGATTATGCCTAATCTCAGATTCCAATTTGGATTTTCGAATACTGTTTCCAGACTCCAAACACGGTCGATTTAGCTTGATCCAAGCTAGTATCAGGTAGAGCCTATGCATGTGCCACGTGGCAAAAATTTGTGCTTATTGGGGCCGAACTGTGGGCCTTTTTTTTGAACCAAACCAGTAGCACCAGTTTTTGGAAAACCGGTAATCGGAACTGAACCGAAATTAGTCGATTAACCGCTTGACCGATTCGGTTAACCGTTGGTTCGGTTAGCCGGTTTTTCAGTTTTTTAGTTTTTATAATATATATTATACAAATATATATAAATATATAATAAAAAATTATGAATATATATATAAAATATTATATTTTAAATAATAAATAATAAATAATATATTATAAATATATATTTATATATATAATGTATATTTATTAATTTATGATATATAAAATATATATAATATATATAAATATAAATATATATAAAATATATAGAAATATATGTATATCGGTCGGTTCGGTTAACTGCCGGTTTTTATATTGGTTAACTGAAACCGAACCGATACCTTCGATTTTTTAAAAACATCGAACTGAAACCGAACCGACCGGTTCGGTTAACCGATTTTCGGTTCGGTTTCGGTCGGTTCGGTATTTTCGGATTTTTTGCTCACCCTCGTTTTGGGGAGGGTCAGAGAACCAGGAATGAGAAGAAGACAGCGGGACCGAGCTATCGAGCTGGTGGAACGAAATGGCTGCCGCGAGGCACACAGCAGCAAGGACCCTACCTTCCCTTCTACGAACCCTAAGCAAGAGTACAATTAAACCTGCAAATCAGCCGCTCCCTTCTCTTAGGCGCGCCTTTTCTCTCTACGATCAGATCAATCTCATCGATAATGTCCCTGAGGATCAATTGCGCTTCCAAGGGTATGTTGACTTGCTATGATTACTTGCTTCAGTTATGCGTTTTGATTGCACGTCGAGTGGTTTTTAGTTCTATGCAACTCATTTGATTGGATAATTTATTGTCCTTCATTTTTTCTCATCTATTTCTTCGTTCCTTTTTTGTCTAGGTATACTGATACGGGGTTTACAGTAAATGGAGTTAAGTATGAGGGTAGCTTGCTTTGTATCGGAAACTTGCTTATGTCTTGGGGCCCCAAGAAGTTCTCAGAGATCACTGCAGACAGGTATGTTCTTGAATTGATTCTGGATGTAATTTTTTGAATGGTCTAGGAAGATGACTTCCATTTCTATTTCCATATTAGTTTTGTCTGAACGAGGAGACTGAACAACAATAACTATGGGCTTTACGCTAGTGAAATTGGAATTTAGGTTGATTAGCACTTAACTTATTGATTTTGATTAAAGTGAACTGGGTGGCTAAAACTTATCCTATTTGTTTTCGATTTTTTTTTTTTTTTTTTTTTTTCTGTGTTTTGGGTTATTCACCACTGAGGAAGTAGCCTTACGACTCAATAGTCTGGATTAATGAGTTTGGACTTAGGTGGTCATGTTTGGTGTTATTACCTAGTTTGGGCCTTGGGGTGAATGCTCCAGCTAATCCATTGTTGAACCTGGGATTGGTACTATTGCTTTGCTCCAGTTACTCCAATGCTGTACCTGGGATTGGTTCTATTCCTTTGTAGAAATCAAATTAGGCAAATGGTTACTTGCTCATATTTTGGTGGAGGAATCTTTTTGTGGTGCTTTGGTGTGTAATATGGAATAACCATGAGCATATTTTAATTGTTTATTTAGTTTCCCTTCATTATTCTTATGAAATATCTGAATGAATTTGTTTTCCTCTTTTACCTTGACAGATAACAAATGATATATCTATGTAGATCCTTTCATATGGTTTATCAAATCATTTTTGGTGCTTCATGACAATTTCTCATTTGACTTTGAATGAATGTACGGAAAGACAATTTCTCTCAGTTTCCATTTTGAATTCATTTGGGGATCCCCACGACTTCTAGGTAATGGCAAGAAACACTTCTAGATTAGCCCACCAAAAACAAAAAAAGAAAGAACACACTTCTAGAGTACTACAGGCCACAGGTTTACCAGTAGTTAGTGGTTGGAGTTTTGAAAAACCTGGAAAAACGTCACTGTTATGTTTTTTTTTTGGACATTTTCACGGGAGCTTTGATAACCCAGAAGTATAATTTCACATTAAGACTCAAAAAACATAGCAAACAACTATTACATCAAATAAGAGAAGATTAAGAGACTTAAATGGGCATCTCTCTTTGTCTCCCTTTTAGCCTTTTGGCCATCCTATCTTCTATAGCCATGCCATTCACTTGCCAGTTTAACTTCCATTTTTCCCCTTTATAGTTGAGTATCATCTTTTCTTTCTTTCTTTATTTTTTGAATTATAGTGACTTAGCATTTAGTAGAGTAATCTGTCATCCAATTGTAGAGTCCCCATTTGTTCTTTTTGAAATAGATTTATTTATTTTTTGTGATTTTAACAAAATATTGAAAAATTTCAATGATATATAAAATTTTAAACCTTAGATGTATAGTTTGTCAATGAAATTTGAAACATACCCACTACATTGGCAATGTATCAGAGTTCAGAGATAGGAGGGGCCGAGGGGGAGAGAGATTTTTGGAATATTTCATATTGCCCCTTAAGTGAAATGAGGAGATTTCACCGAATCTTGCTAATATTGGCAACCATGGTTCCAACAAAATATAACTTACATGGTTAGAAAAAGGAGCTATATACAACTTGGCATACATGGTAGAAAAAGGAGCATAACAGTTATATGTAAAAAAAAATATTTAAAAAACTTTTAGGTCTTGTAGGAGAATGTGATTAGTGATTGCCCATTGAAAAGGGTATGATTGAGCCAACAACATAGAACTATAAGTAAAACCCAAGGGACCACGACTTGCAATCCGGAATGCAATGCGAGCGGGACATGCTGCATCACAACAATGTGCCTAGTTGCATGTCAAAATGAATTGCCAGATAGCCAAATCACAAATCTAAAAGATTAACAACTAGCCAGGTCGCAAACAATCACATACATGGGTGCTACAAACTTAGGGAAGGGCGTTGCAGTTGCAGCTCATGGCTCCACACATGCATGTCGTGGTAGGGTGAACACCCAAGTACTAAAGCCCAGTAGGGACACATGGTGACTCCCCAACTAGTCCAGATGGCACAAATCCGGCCAGTCTTCTAGAAGCAAGTCCAGAAAGAACTTTCTGGAAGGGAAAAGCCTTCAGGAAAAGCTATAAATAGGATCTCCAAGGCAGGGTCTCAAGAGATCAGATTTCCATTCTTCCTTCATGAGTCCCTGAAGCAGACAACTGCACCTTCTGAGACTCCTCTTCCTGCTCTAACTCTTTTAAATCTTAGATCTGAGCTCACTTCCCCTTCAACCTCCGACTACCTCCTCCTAGTGCTATCTTGCCATCCTAGCAAGGACCTCCCTGTGTGCCAATCCTTACCCATTCACAGGTCCATTATTAATCAGAGCGGTAGTAGAAATCATTTGTTACACTCTTTGAGGTTGCAATTTCTTTGTAGTTACATATATACTCTCACCAAGAAAAAGGTAAAGAAAATGAAAAGAAACTCCAAATTTACTTCTGATTTCAGGGCCCAGCCTAAGGCATGTTGTAAAGGTAATACTCTCAGCATTCTGAGTAGGCCTTGGAATAAATAATTGAAGACTAGGCTTCTGGCATTTCACAAAAGCTTTGCATTGAGGAACAGATCTCAACTCAAGGTGTAAACTTTTATAGTTATAGACTTTATGCACCATCAATTGCACAAGAGGCTTTCCTAAATATAGAAGTGTCCTTAAGAAATTCATAGCCTACACTCTGAAATCATGGAATTTTAGATATTAAGTCTTTTCTTTATAACATCATTGGTGTAACTGAATTTTGTTGTACAGTATCAAAATATGTATGTGCAAATCTCCAAATATCAGTTGTAACTAACATCGTATTTTCTTTATTATTGCAGCTTATCTATCCTCCAGGTTATTCGACCTACACCAGGTGAGCATCTAGTTGACATCTTTTTAGAGAAGAAAGGTGGTTCCTAACTTATCGAAAAAAAAGGTGGTGGTGTCCTACTTCCTTTGTTCATGTCTTTGAACAATTAGTCAATGCAGGCTTCAATCAATGTACCATCTTCTGAATGGGGGCATAGACTGAATAAACCAATGAAGGAGATTTAATCTCCTGATGTACATACCTTCCCTTCCAACAGTTATACCTGTTCTCTTTTCATCTATCCAATTTATATTAATATTGGATGGCGAATCCCTTCTGGTTTTTCTGTTCTCCAGCCTATGCCCAAAGGATGGTGCACCAATTAAAAAAAAAACCTAATAGGAGAGGTATATATGACTGTATATTTGGACTATAGTATGTTCTAGAGCAACGCATAGTGTATTTTCTCTCTGTGCGTGTGTGTGTGTTGTTTCCAGGAACTCCTTTGTTGTTGCTTGAGAACAGATTTGTGTCCCAAATAAACATAACACCTTCACCCACATATTAGCAGCAAATCAGCAGTGAAGAAAGAGGTGATCAACTGTTTCTTTACAACCATCACAACAAATGCATTAAACAAAAAATTAGATGTTTTGTAAGTAATTATTAGCATGCTGCCCATGCCCTATATGGTTGTCTTGGCATGCAGTACCTCCACCAAGACTGAGTGATTGATTGCCTAGGCTAAATTATTTATGATTTTTATTGATCAAAAAACATATAAATAGATTTGCACATTAGAGAAACGTATACAATAACTTATTTACTATTTTTAACTATGTATAGATTTTATGTATACTACATGCAGTTTGTAATTTAATTTATGTCATTGGATGAACTTTTAGATGATCACAAAGAAAAGAAGATAAAATGATGTTGAGGTGATGGCCTAGTTGCTTCCACATGCAGCTCAGTTAGGTCTAGGTTTTAGGTGTTTGAACAAAGTAATTATAAAGGTATACATATGAAAATAAATAAAAGTAATTCAATATAATTATAGTTATAGTTATTCAAAGAGTGAAAATGTCATTTGCTAAGCGAAGAAGAAAATTGGAAAAAAGGTAAGGATCTCAAATGAAAGAAAAAAAAAGGCTATTACACAATGTCAGTCCCATATATCTGGGCTGTTGGGAGGGGTACACTGGATATGGTCCTTTGGCCTTTTATTTTATTTTCACAAAGTAGCTGCTCTCAGACTCAAACCTGCATTCTCATGCTTGCCAGCCTGAGATTTTACCATTACACCATGTAATGACCCTTATGAGGATCTCACATGAGATTTTCTAAAATTCAATGAAACAGAAAAGAAGTGTTACAGAAACTACAATTGCACTGATATTCGAGGTAATAAATATGGCAACATAATCAAAGATATGACATGCTGAAAGTGTGTTAGAAACAGAGAAAGCAAGGTTGTTTGCAAATTGCAAGTAGCACAAATCGTTATGTAATCCTCTTTTGTACTTATTAATTGCTTGTTACAATATTCATTCTTTTTCAGAAATTTTGATTCTTGGCTGTGGAAGGCACATTGAACATGTGAATCCTGAACTTAGAAACTTCATTCGGTCAATTGGGATGAAACTAGAAGCCATTGATTCGGTATTTATTTTATCTCGGTTGTTACTCCTTTCATAATTTTGGATTTGTTTCTTTGGTTCAGTTATTCATTTTCTTTCTCCTATACCATTAACATGTTAGTGTTTGTCTTGGGAAACTCGGTGAAAGAAGAGGAAGTGGTAATGTTGGGAAAAGAGAAAAGTATAATGCCAACACATTTTTTTTTGTCCAAGAGGTTTATGTTTTGAGCATGGTTTTTGAACCGCCGTTGACCTGGACAGTTGGACCATTCAGCCTGAGAACCATCCAGGCAACCGGTTCCATTTTACCCCAAACCCGGTCCCTGGCCAAAACCATTGAATCAGTCAATGACCCGTTGACCCGGGTAGTCAAACTGTCGACCTGTTCAATGGTTTTTGGCCGTTTTTATGTTTTTAATTATTTTTTTGTCAGAACGGGCCGTCTGTTTGAACCGGACAGTTGAGCTGTTGACCAAGAAATTGGTGGCCAGAACGGTTCCATTTCCGGGTCATTTTTTAAAACCATGGTTTTGAGTTTTGAGTGAATCCTATTTCTGACACTTGCTGGAGCAAGGTCATGCACCTGGGACATTTGGGTCAAACAGTGATCATAGCCTCTCAAGTCAGTTCTCACACACACACATACACAGAGCTTAGAATTAGATTATATGTATATCTTGCAAGTGATTCACCACTTGAAACTTCATTTGGGATCTTTAAGAATATTCCAAATTTTCCTTTCTTTTCCTTCAAACCAAATGCTACCTTAATGCAAAAAGAATGATAAATGAGAATCAGGATAATAGAATGGGTGGCATCAATTCCTTGATTGAAGGTGGATGATGCCTGGATATTGGTATTAGTGAGTAAAACACCTTCAAGAGCTGGTATGTCATTACTGTGTTTCTTGGGCATGGTGCTGCTATCCTGCTAGAGTGCCCTCAATATCAAGCTTGCTGCGAAGAATTATTTGTCTTGATTCATTCAAAGGGTAAATGGTATCCACTAGACCTCAGTGCAAAACTGGCATGCACTGGAAGTTGGAAGATGATGCATATGCTGAGATGGATGAGTGGAAAATAGGGTCATAAATGAGTTACAAGTGGAAGGGGCTAGAAGAGCTAGGGGTAGACCAAAAAGGACATGGGTTGAAGTAGTAAGAAATGATTTAAGCACTAATAATTTAACAGTGGACATGGTTTTAAGTAGAATGGATTGGCAAAACAGGACTCATGTAGTTGACCCCATATAGTTGGGACAAGGCATGGATGATGATGATGATGATGATGATAGGGTCACAAATGAAGTTATCCGAAGGAACCCAGGAGTAGCTCCAATAGATGATAAATTGAAAAGTAGATTGAAATGGTTTAGTCACAAGGTTTTAAAAACTGACCTGGAAACGGAACCATTCTAGCCACCGGTTTCCGGGTCAGCGGTTCGACCATCTGGGTCAAACGGTCTGAACGGTTTGAACATCATACCCATTAGATTGGAATATTAGGGTAAGATGCATACTATATAAGAGAAAATAAGGTTTGAAACTTTGAATGAGAGAGATTTGAGAAAACTGTCGGCTGAAACTGAAAGAGTTTAGAAGAAGAAGAGGACTTGCAGGTTGCAGTGGCAGCGACAACGGCGATTTACAGTGGCAACAGTGACGGCGATGGCGAACTACAGCGGCAACAGCGGCGGCGATGGTGGCAAAATGGTGATGAAAGTAGATCTGAGATTTCTCAGTCTCAGATCTCACTCTCTCACCATCTCGTGCAGATCTGTCTCACACATCTCAGATCTCTCTCACCTTCTCACGTGAGAGAGACAAGATCTGCGCAGATCTGAGATTTCTCAGTTTTTAAAACCTTACAGCAAACCGTTCTCCGGGTCGAATGGTTCAATGGTCAAACCGTTCGGGTCAATGATTTGTTGACTAATTCAACGGTTTTGACCAAATAACGGGTTTGGGGTAAAATGGAACTGGTCACCTGAACGGTTTCTGGTCCGAATGGTCCGACTGTCCGGGTCAACGACAGTTCGAAAACATTGTTTAATCATGTGCATAGAAGGCCATCTATAGCATATGTAAGTAAGGGTGTCAATGGACCGGTTTTGGATTGGACCCTGTCTAGTCCAAAATCAATTTGGATGGACCAACAAGACACCAATCTGGTCCAAAGTATTTATTAGATTGGATTGGACCTGGTCCATCCATGATAAATTTATATTGGATTAGGTTGGATTAAGCCAATATATGGTCCATTTATATCAGATAACAATATAGGTATTAATTGACCGGGTTTGGGTTGAAACCAATCTAAATCAAAAGGAATTTGAATAGATTGGATGCTCCAAACATTGAATTGGACCAGTCCAAAATGGTCCAAAATATTCATTGGATTGGATTTGACCTGGTCCATTTATAATGGACTCACATTGGATTGGATTGGATTGGACCAAATCTAGTTCAATTGACACCCCTATATGTTAGAAACGATCTAGTGCAAGTTGAAGGGGTTAGAAGGGTTAAGATAGACCAAATAGGACATGGGTTGTAAGTAGTAAGAAATGATTTAAGCGCTTTTAATTTAACAACGAATATGGCACTAAATAGAATGTAATGGCAAAACTGGATTTATGTAGCCAACCCCATATAGTTGGGATGAGGCTTAGATGATGATGATGATTGAAACTTGGAAGTTGGGAACATGATATAGTGTTGCCAAGAATAAATTTTGGGTCTTTCTTAGCTACCTTTAAGAACCAGAACGTAATCTCTTTAGAGTTGTGAAACTTTTACAAGCTTGGTCTTTAAGTTGGTGAATTTAGGCTATGTTTGGTTTGAGGGAAGATTTCAGTGGGATGAAAAGGGATGAGACAAGGAAAAATGTGTGGAAAATTTTCCCATTCCCTTGTTTGGTTGCAAAAGGGAAAACAGTGGGAAAATCAACCCCAATAACAATTGTTAATTAATTCATTAGGTAATTAGTAATATTTAATAAAATTAATAATTAAAATTTTTATGTTTAGATAATTACTTAATTAAATATTAATTTTTTGATAATATTTAATATTTATTAATTTTTTGATAATATTTAATATTTATTAATATTTTTGACTCGAAATTTTTATTACTTATGTATTAATTGAAGTTGCAATAATGTAATTATTTAATTTCATTAATACCTAATCAATAAATTATTAACTACTTTTTGTTAATTATTAATTAAATATTAACTACTTTTTTATGATTTAGTATTATTTGTTATTAATATTTTTATTCATTAATTTTGTGAATAATTAGTCAATTAATGAATATTGATAATTATTGTATTAAATAATTATTAATTAGTTATTAACAATTATGAATTAATAAATAATTTTTATTTTGTATTACTAGTTATTTTCAATTAAGTACCACTTTTATTATTTATTTATTAATTAAATTAATAATAATATAACTAATTATTTTTTAATAATTACTTAATTAATTATTAACTAATTTTTGTTAATTATTAAATAATTATGAATTAATTAATAATATTTTTTACTATTTGGTATGCTTATTGTTAATATTTTATTTTATTAATTCGTATTTGTTAATAAATTGTAATTAATTATTCGATTATTGTCTTATTAAATAAAGTTTATTAATGCATCATGGGCCTAATGTTAACTCTTAAAAACACTACAAGGAAGGTGTTTTTTCTTATTAAACAAGTTTCTCCCTCCTTTCTCACTTGTTTCTCACAAAAAATGGTGGGATTTCACATCGCTAAAATTGAGATCTGTAATCCCACCTTTTTCCCATCCCATCTCATGATATCCTACAAACCTGGGAAGGGAAGAATAATGTTTGAGAATATTTCATATTTTCCATTCCCATCCCACAAACCAAATGGAACCTTAATGGAAAATTATGATGCTTGGCTTTTAACACTACATGGATGAGATGGTTTCAGCTTCCTTATATGCACCTATTCTCCTCTGCTAAAATACACCTGATGGTTGGCCTTTTTCTTTCCTTATTTCATCTGGTTGGCAGAGAAATGCTGCATCAACTTATAACATACTGAATGAGGAAGGGAGGATTGTTGCTGCTGCACTTCTTCCTTCTGGAATTACATCATGAGTTCTTGTTGAGACCTAACAAGTAACAACCTCTTGTTGCTGCTGGCTTATCTCTTTTCGGGTTTCTATTTACTAGATGGCCAATTATATTTATGTTTTGAATATTGAAGTCTTTCAGTTGCAGCTTGTTGAGGTAATTAGTAGTTGAGGCGTGATTTTTCCCAGATAAGCTTATGATGGATCATCCTAGCTTTTGGTTGATGTGAAAAGGCAAGGCTTTCTTTTTTTCTTTCTAATAATACATTTGGCATGTGCTTTTTGGCAGCTAACGGAAGTCAAACCTAGGTTACTTTGTTATACTTCAAACTTACCATAGAACAATTAATTGTTTCTTATGTTCAACTTGTGACTTAAATCCTCCATTTCTTCCCCTTCTCCCTTTTCTTTCTAGTGTCTAATTATGTAATAAATGCAAGTTCTTTGTATCCATACCTCTGATATGTTTCATCATTTATCATTTTAATAGTGCACAGAGCTAAAGGAGACCTTCACACTTGGTAACTGTCATTTTGATGTAAGAATGTTTCAGTGCATATTTCAATGTTTTAATAAACTACCCAGCTTCTCAGACCAAGTTGAACTGGGGCTCCTAAAAAAACAATTTATTTTATCTCAAATCAGATGGTCCAAGTGGAGAAGCATTCAGTTGCTTTTTATTGGATCAGCAATGTCGACATGCCCCTTGGCTCCCCTCTTATTTGTTATCAAGTCTTGTCTTGAAAACATCGTGTATATTTATCGATATGCGTGAATTATGATAGTAAGAATAAGTGTTATGTGTGAACATGGGAATAAATGTAAACATACCTGCGGAAGTATAATAAAAGACGGTACAAACTGAAAAAAAAAAACTATAAATCAGCCGGGGTATAAAGTTGCCACTTGGCAGGGTTAGGTGATTCTGTTTAGATTTGTGGATGGAACCAAGGTTCCAAGTATCGGAAACGCAAGGTGTATCGGAAAGGTAATTTTAAGAAATTTATCAAGATGCATTTTAGAAATGCATAGATATGAATGAAAAATTAAGATATTCATGGATACGTTAGAAAATTAAAAAAATCTTTAAAAAATATAAATAACAATAAAATTGAGTTTTATGTGATTATAACTAATTTATTTGTTAATATTTTTTAACCTATTTATTACTCAGTATTTATTATATAGATTTAGATAATATTTATTATGTATATATTATATAAGTTAATATATACCTTAATTTTTAATAAATAAATATAATTTGTATTCATCTTATTATTATATAAATTTGAATAATCAAATCTTAGCATTTGTTGGGAATCATCCACCAAGGCAAGAAAGATGATTATTGATCAAAAAAATGGCAAGAAATATTATTTTAAGCATAAAAAAGCATGTTATGATAAGCAATTAAGATTGGCATAGTGGTTAATTAATTATTGTTGTAAGTAAATAACTAGGGTTTGAAACTTGTTAACTCAGGTTTGTGATTTTTAACAAGTTATTTGATTTAAATAACATTTAATGACGTATTAAATGCATAAATTAAAGGTAACTCAAATGAGCATTTAATTAAATAATATTAGCATTTAATGAGGTCTCAAATTTAAAGGCTTAATTAAAATTGATATTAATGAGAGAGTGAGAGAGAGAGAGAAGAGATGAATTAAATTTAAATTTGAATTTAAAAATGAGGGAAATTAAATTCGGTTGATACATAATGCATATCAGCCTGTTTCAGGATTGTATCGGCTGATACATATCTGAAATGGTCCAATAGATACAGATGAAAGATTAAGAAACTATTTAATTGTATATGATCTATGTGTCGGTCGATATGTTGCAAAATTTAAAATCTTGGATGAAACCAGTTAAACCCATCGAAAAGATATTTTACGAATCTGGATCAATTCTCTGGTTCAGCTAAATTGTGTGTCGTGATACAAAAGCTGGCTAGGAGTTGTAGGTTCAGACGTTCAGCACTTAAAATCTTTATGTTTGGTTTCTAAATTCAGAAAACCAAACCAAAATTGTAAACCAAAATTTGAATGATCCCAGACTAAACCAAACTGTTTCTAAGTCCAGACCAAATCACCAATTTCAGTTTGATTCGGATCAATTTGACTGGCTGGAGTCTGGACCATATAATCACTCCTTGCCCCAAATATGGACTTTTTTCAGACGTTCATGTATAGATGAATTGTCTATGATTTTTAACGATGAAACTAATAAACACAATTACTGATACGTGTTGAGGAATGTAATTCATACAAACTAAAAATTATACAGAAACACTATTTTGATGGTTCAGAAATGAAATTTTGCAGGAGGGAGAGTGTTATCACATATTTCAACAGCTACTATAAAAGTAGGTGTGCTAATTAGCACTTGAACCATGTAAAACAGTTTAATCATACAGAATATAGAGTAATATCAAAACAAATGCCTTCTAGCATAAATGCACAACATAATAGAAGGTGAAACCAAAACCATATTTTGGAAACTTTCAATCTGACAAGTATTTGGCCTTGTCATTAGGAAAAATGCTCATTCTTGGTAAACATTTTGATATTCATGTGATGTTGTGAACTGAATTAACCAAAGCATTTTCATGATTTGACCTATATATCTGTTCAAGGACAATAGTACTATAACACTACTAATGGAAGGGAGAAGCCTATTTGTTCTTCTTTGGTTTTGTATCTCCACCATTGAAATAGAGGTTCAGCTCTCACAAAGGCTAGGAGGTCGACATCCCCTAAAGTAGGTCCACAACATTTTGGCAAGGTTTTTAAAATCGACCCGGAGAACGAACCGGTTAGGGGTCTGGTTCCCGGGTCAAATGGTTCGACCATTCGAATCAAACGGTTGGCCCATTCTAACAGAAAAATAAAAAATAAAATAACAGTCAAAACTGTTGAACAGTTCGAATGATTAAATCAATGTTTTTTTTTGACAAAAATCCAATTTTGGGAAAAATTGGAACCGATCACCTGACTGGTCTTCCTGGTTTTTCCCGTCCGGTCAGATTTTAAAAACCATGCATTTTGGTATCAGAGCAGACGTCTACCTAGGTACCTCGTATGGTGGACGTTGAAGAAAGGTTGAGCGGAGTAGAGAAAGGGCAATAGACTCTCCATGCATGACTAGACGAGATTCTGGAGAAGTTAGCGCAATTAACCAATGATGGTTGTTCATGGTAAAACCCCAGAAGAGGCTATGCCACCAGGGTTGAATTCAGCCAGCGGCAGTCGATTTGAAGGCTCTTACTCTAGAGCCCACAGTAGGAGATTCAAACTTGATTTGCACAGGTTTAACGACACTCAGCTTGATGGATGGTTGTTGCTATTCTAGTAGTAGTTCTTTATGCTCAATGGAGTTCTAAAGGAGGAGTGGGTTATAGTTTCCAGCCTAGGATTTGAATAGGGATGCAAACGGATCAGATCAAATTCGAATCCGATTCGACATTGTTAATGTTAGATCCGATCCGATCTGAAGATTCGACTGAATCTGATAGGATTCGATTTCAATTCGAATCCTATTGGTAAGTCAGATCTTTGAATCTGATTCGATCTGACTTATTTTCTTTAAAAATTAATAAATTATTAAAAGAAAAATAAAATATACTAATTTAAATAAAGTAGAAACAAAAAATACAAATATTTCTTTAATTATTTTTGTCATATATATACATGTTTTTATAAAACAAAAAAAATAATATAACAAATTTAATAAATATATTTATAAATAAATAACATATATGTTTATAAATATATAATATATTTAGGGTCAGATTTTCTCGGATCAAATAGGGGGCAATCCGATCTGAAAATCCGAATGAGGTGATCCAAATTCGACCGAAAAGGATCAAAGATGTCAGATTAGATTTGATCATTATCCAATCCATTTGCACCACTTGATTTGAAGGCAGTGCTATAGAAATAGAATGATATCAATGGTTTTGTCAATATATACCACCCAAACCCAACATGGCGGCAAAACCATTAGAGCTTGAAATATTTGCTACACCAGAAGATTTTTGCACCAACCTAGAAACGATTGTTGACAAAATTGGTAATTATGTTGAACCAGATTCTTGAATAATTTTTTTTTTTTTTCAGCAACGCAAGAGTAAAGATGAGAATATGAAAACGGAGAATGTTCTTGATTTATACTTTTTATGACATACCTTTCCATCACACTAGATCAAATATGACAATCACATGACCGATTTTTTTCAAAAATCTTTTTCTTCCTCTCTCTCTCTCGCTCTCCTCTTTGAGAACTGATGCAGCAAAAGGGGATTTCAATGGGCTTCTCACCTCATCTTGCTCTTATTCACACAGGGATGGACTCCACGGCTAGCAATGAGAAGACCAGTAAGAGCAAGACGAATTTCCAGGTTGAGTCTATTTAATCGATGGTGGATTTTCAAATCACTGTTACGGTAATCCGTCTGGTTCGAAGGGCACAACTTACACTAGGAACTAAAGAACCACTTATCTCCGACAGCAATACTCTCTGATCTACCAAAGCTGTCGGAATCCTGACTCAGCCGTAGAAAGCATCGTCTGAAAAAGAAGAAACAGGCTTAAGAGCAGTGAGCACTAAGCAGCTCCCCTTCTTCTCAACTCGTCGGTCGAGGTATACTGGAGAATGAAGAAATAGGTTATGGTGACTGTTCCAATTAACCCCAAACCATTCTTGAACACTCTAACTGGAAAACAGTGGTTGGAACAACGAGGTGGGAAGAATAAGAAGAAGAAAAGAGACAGAGAGAGGGCATGGTGGGTATTGAAGATGTTGAACCCGCCGCTCTTGGTTCGATTTGCAGCGATGGGTAGAACACAGGGTAGATGAGCACAATGAGGAAGGACCAGGCATCATCCATCATCTCGAAGAGGGCATGGTGGGTATTGAGATGTTGACACGATTAGAGACTCTTGCCTAATGATGCATGTCCTGCTCTTGAAGAATTTGGGCCTCTTCTTCCTTCAACCATTTCTTCATCTCGTCCAATTCTTGCAACCCCGGAAAAAAATCAAGACATATATTATTGTCACCCAGAAGTTCTTCCATACTCTTCTCCCTTTGAAACGCCTCACGCCTCCCAGCACAGGAACAGATATTTGCAGCGGTGGGTAGAACGCACTGAAGCTCCTTTGAGCTTTCGAGCTTCTCACGGTTGAAACTCAACAAGGGCCTACGGTTGAAGGAGATATTGCAGTTTTCAGCCCCTTCGCTGATAGTGGTGGTGGTGGTGGTGGTGGTAGTGGCAGATGTTGTAGTCGTAGCAGAGGAGTTCCAAATAGGAAGAGAATCCGGGCCTGGGTCCAGTTCAGAAACTCGGGGTCGCAACTTGGTTGTTGAAACCCTAGCCCTGACCCTGACCCCAGTCCAAGCTTGGTAATAGAGAACATCAGGCTGGCACTCATCGGCCGGCGAGAGTCCAATCCCCTATCCTTATGTTTAGGGTTCCGCCTGGTTTAAGCCCTGCTACCTTGTTTGATTCACCAGGAAGTGAGCCCAGTTCGTAGATCCTCCTCTGCTTTTCTGTATTTCTAACTAGCCAGCCCAAATCACAACTGCCTGAATTTTTTGTCTAGTTCAAACGACTGATGTTGCTCTAACCTGCTTAGTTCTAATTTGTCTACTCGGATTTTGCAGTCAAAAGTTTCATTTTGAAAATTTAAAGAAGAAAGATGGGCAAAATATTATTTTTAATCCTTTCACAATACTAAAACAGTAAGGATAGAGTTAGTCAATTTCCTAAATTTTAAGATAATTTAAAAAATTTGTAGTTTATTTAATTTAGGGAAAGAAGATTTTTTTGTTTACATAAAAATTACTATAAAAAGAACAATTGATGGATTAACTGGTTAATTTAATTTGATTTCAGTTCGGATATTTCTATTTGGTTAGGAAAACATGCTCATGGTTTGGTTGGATGTTCTTGTTAAACATTTTTAAATTCTTAAGCTACCCTTATGTTCTTTTCTTTCTTCTTTCTTGCAGTTAAGAGTGCAACTTAGGCTGGCCCAACCCAAGCCCAGACCAAGGTTCAAAATATCAATACGCCTGATACGTTGGTTGGGCGTATTGGGCGAATCGATACTCCTTTTGGTGGTTTTTTTTTTTGCCAACTGGTTAAGGGGAGCCGGTTTAGGTCTTTGCCACACTCTAAACCGGTCAGACCACCGATACACCTACTATAGGGTGTATCGGTGGGGTGCTGAAACGATACGTATCGGCCGATATGTGTCGGTACTTTGAACCTTGGCCCAGACTAACCCATATGCAATTTTACATGGGTTGGGCTTGAAGTTTTGGTCCTTGGGCTAGGATTGGGTTCAAAAGTTTGGGATTCTTTTTATTTTTTGGGCTAGGCCCAGGTGTAGCCCTTAGGTAGCCCAACCCTATCTTATTCTAACTCGAGCTCAACCTGCTTTAGTACATACATATATGCATTTACAAACACATATATGCATATTCTTTTGATAAATCATACATATATGCATACATGCATACATTTACATAAACTTTAGTGT
Organism: Nelumbo nucifera; assembly: GCF_055504915.1. Classification (NCBI taxonomy): domain Eukaryota; kingdom Viridiplantae; phylum Streptophyta; class Magnoliopsida; order Proteales; family Nelumbonaceae; genus Nelumbo; species Nelumbo nucifera. The sequence continues at coordinate 60,596,321 of NC_142649.1, forward strand.
GGGTTGATTGACCAACCCAAGCCTAGCCTAGGCCCGAGCCCAACCCAAGTGCATCAAATTTTAGTTCAGGTAGGGCATAGATTGAACAGTTTGGGCTCGACTTGTTCGAACCTTAGGCCCAATTCTTAGTGTTGGGTCTAAGTTGAGCTTAAACCAAACCCGCCCAACTTGAACCCCCACTTGCAGTGAGGGTCTTTGTTTAATTAGGATTTAAAAGCACCAACTGAGAGGTGGCTCAGTTGGTACGTTAGCTAGTTCATTCAAGCAGAGATGGGACTTCAAATCTCGCTACCACCTTTGGGGAGGGGGCTCAATGTAGTGATGCACTAATCAAAAGTGAGGGTCTTTGTTTAATTAGGATTTAAAAGCACCAACTGAAAGGTGGCTCAGTTGGTACGTTAGCTAGTTCATTCAAGCAGAGATGGGACTTCAAATCTCGCTACCACCTTTGGGGAGGGGGCTCAATGTAGTGATGCACTAATCAAAACAGCCCCTGTGGGGGATTGGGGCGTGCCACCAAACACCAAAAAAAAAAAAAAAAATAGGATTTAAAAGCTATGCAATAAAGAGATGCATTATCTAAGTGTTGGAATCTAAAAGCTCAGGGGTCTTTGTTGCAAATGAAAGTTCAAGGGGCTAACACTTTTATAAGTCTACTAGTAAGCGTGCACATGCTTTACACGTAGCAATTTTATATGATGACAATGATAGTAATAATATATCCAAATTTTTCTATAAATTTTATGTATTTTTTATTATTAATTGGATGTAGATTGCAACATCTAAATCTGATTACATAAACACCTCATCCAAATATGTGATAATTGAATTGAGTTGTGAAGTTTCAATTATCATTGACAGGCCTACCTTAGCCAAACTCTTCTTTTTGTAGTGTTTTATCATTTTGGTGTATCTTTTTTCTTTTGCTCATTTATCAAAAAAATTGTAAGATTTAAATAAAGGGAATTGAATGATGTAAAAAGTAGTAATTCAATTTACAATTTAAACCTTACAATTAAATAGGGACTAAATTCAAAAATTAGTATTTTAGTCAAAAGAAGGTTCCATAATCTTATTCATATTTTTAATAATAATGTAAATGTATAATTATAGATGTGTTCAATTTTTTTCTATAGTTTTTTGTACTTTTGTGTGTAAAAATAATTTTGATATATCACACTTACATTTTGTTTAATATGATAAATATATGACATTATACATGTGCATGAATGCTTTTTTTACAAAATTTATGTATTTTTTAATATTTAATATTTTATTAATTTTTATTATTTATTTATGACATTAAAGGTTAACATATTAAACCCAAAAGTTATACTATTTATTATTAATTTTTATATTTCAATTTTTGTCAGTTTTAAATTATTTATTTCATTTTCATTATTAATAAAAGTAATTATTTTTTACACTTATTTTTTAATTTGAATAATAAAAATATCATAAATGTGTCTATTTTTTTCTACATTTTCTATAACTCTCTATCTTTATTTCTATTTCAAAATTTTTATTACCTAACTATGACTTCGTGGGTAGATCAATTTGATTGAGACGGTTAAATTGCTTAGCTACCACTTGGATAAAAAATGGTTTTGTTTTTGAGCTAGTTTTAAAATATATGGGTTTGTATTGTTAAAAAAATGGGTTAGGGATGACAATTTTCCCTATTTCCCTGATCCCAGCAGGAATCCACCCTAAATGGGGCAAGGATATGGATGATTTTCCCCCCATGGGAACGAGGAGAGCACCCCTTGTCTCGTGGGGACCCCGATTCTGATATGTGTATATATATGCATACATCTATATATGTATATATGTATACATACGTCTATATATTAATATTTTTAAAAATATGGTTGAATATGCTTGGGTCTTTTTTAATAGGATTGTAAACTTTAATTATTTTATTTTTTATTTTTTAAATAAAAAATAAACAAAAACAAAATGGTTAACATTATAAAAAATCACGAGGAGCGGGGATTTAACCTTGTCCCCATTGGCAGGGACAGGGATGAGGATTTTCGCAGGCTCCCCGCCCGCCCCACCCCGCCCCGCCCCGCCCCGCCCCGCTCCGCCCCGCCCCGCCCCGCCCTGTTGCCATTTCTAATATTGGCATAGATCTAATTAATAGCATTTATTAGTGAAAAATAACTTAAAAATATAAGATTTAATAAGAGAAAATGAGATTTAATACCTTAAGTATAAGACTTAATGATAAGGGATTAAATGAGGTGGAAAGTAATAACTGTAGTTACATTTTCAACCCTTACAATTAGAGATGGATTAAATACATAAATATAGGCATTTTAATAGCCATTAAAGCTATAATAAAATGACTTTTATACCATTTCTCAAAAAATATAGGCATTTTTGTATTTTTGTGTGTAAAAATAATTTTGATATGCCACACTTACTTTTTGTTTAATACGATAAATATATGATATTATACATGTGCTTGAATGTTTTTTATCAAAATTTATGTTTTTCTCATTTTTGTATTTTTTTTTATTTTATTAACTTTTATTATTTATTTATGACATTAAAGGTTAACATGTTTCACCCAAATGTGAACTATTGATCTTTGCAAAACAATAAAATAATTTCATTTTTGATCAATTCTAAATTATGTATTTCATTTTCATTACCAATAAAAATAATTATTGTTTATTACACTTATTTTTTTATTTGATTAATAAAAATATCATAAATATGTCTATTTTTTTCTTTTTTCTTGTAAGTTTCTATTTTTATTTCTATTTAAAAAATTTTATTACCTAACTATGACTTCGTAAGTTAATCAATTTGAGTCAGTTTTAAAATATATGGGTTTATAATGTTAAAAATTTTGACACATATCTAATTTATTAAGAGAAAATGGGAGTTAATAATTTAAGTATAAGACTTAATGAGAAGGGATTAAATGAGGTGGAGAGTAATAATTGAAGTTACACTTTCAACCCTTATTATTAGAGATGGACTAAATACAAAATTATGGGCATTTTAGTATCTATTAAATCTAGCATTAAAGCTATAATAATAAAATGGCTTTTATACCCTTTCTCAAACAAAAAAGTAAAGGGTAATTTTAGTCCAAAAAATGGGAATTAATAATTTAAGTATAAGACTTAATGAGAATGATTAAATGAGGTAGGAAGTAATAATTAAAGTTACATTTTCAACACTTGCCATTAGAGATAGACTAAATACACAATTATGGGCATTTTAGTAGCCATTAAACCTGGCATTAAAACTGTAATAAAATGATTTTTATACCCTTTCTCAAGCAAAGAAGTAGAGGGTAATTTTAGTCCAAAAAAAGTGTCACATTGCATTCTCACTTTTATATATAGTATAGATATCTTGGTTTCGAGTATACTAATGACAAACATGCCAAATGTAAGATTTAGGTGTACTAACGGGCTTGTGGAAGCATGGTCTTGTTTGCAATGCAAATCTGAATCAAGTGCAAATTTTGCACCGGGTCCAATTTTGGAACTATTTGCAATTATGATTTGCACTCTTATCTAATGCAAAATTTGCATTGTCTTATTTGCACTCACTAGCATCAGTGCCAAATTTGCATCCCAAAAGCTGAAGCAAAATTTACACCATCTTCCTCTTACCACAATTCTCTAGAGAGGGGACCACATCATCTTGAATAACAGGGAGCTTCTTGTTAGGATACCTGTTTGATGTTTCTATCTTTCTTGTATTGTCAATGAATTCTTGTCTCATGGGTCTTGGGGGTCTACAGGAACTAAAGCCACTTAACCAACTAAGCAAACAAACTAACCAAACCACTCCAAGGAGGTGCAAGGATAGACAAGAAAACTGAATAAGTATATGCCGAAATGCAGTTCAGAGACAGGAATTGGTCATGCATTAGGACAGTGTTTGGACCATTGCCATATTTTGAATATATGTTTGGCATTGATGTTGCAGATACAACACCATTTTCTACTACTGAGAAAACAATGTCTTTTTTTTCTGTTTGGACGTTTCTTGGAGCAACAACAACACTTTCTATTTGGTACTAGTGCTCTATGTCTGTTTTCAACACTGGTACCCATTATAGGAAGTCCATACCACTACCACATCACATCCTTGTTGGCAGCAACAAGCTGCAATATGAGAAAATGCCAAATTCGGCGTTGCTCCAAACCATGCCTTATCAATTTCCAAGGTGTGGCTTGGAGCACCGTTTTTTTATGGAAAAACGGTTCCAAACAAACAGGCGTTCCTAGGAGCACTGTTTTTTCTGAAGTGGCACTGATGTGACCGCTTTCTGGAGAAACAACATTGATGCCAAACAGACGCTGAGAGAATGGTGCCAAGTCGGAGCACAATAGCGATTCATAAAAATGGTTGAATCTGCTATTTGGTTGGACTTATTCTCTAAAAAAAAAAGAAAATAGAGAAAACATTAATGTAGGGCTTATGAAAATCATCAAATTGGACGTTTTCCCATTTGCTAACTAAATCGATTTTTTAAGGAAATTGTCTAAAACTCACTATGACTTTTCAGCATTTCTCTTAAATTCATCATAACTTTTCAAAACATCTAGAAAACCCCATGTTAGTAACTTGATGTTAAACAGGTGTTAATATACCCTTTGTTATATTCGACCCATCTTTCAATATTTTAGAAATACCCCTATTATAATTCCACATGCAGTTGGACACTTAAGGGCATTTTAATCATAAAAATTGTAAATTTTTTTTATATATACTAATAAAATATACATTTCTTATGTATTTATACCTTATTTGTGGTTATTTTGACCTTAAAGTTATTATAATTGATGAATTTGTGAAATTTGAATGTATTTTTCTAATGTGTCAATGTATTTTCATATATTTCATCTGTATCCATGTGTATACAAAGTGTATCCGTATCATTATCCAAGTTGTCTAATACGATACCCGATACTGATACTTTAATTATTGGAAGCGATTGAAGCAACAAAGGGAGGTAATAAACTCTATCTTTTTTTGTTTGGTTTAACTTTTTCTTTCTCTTACTCTCTTTTTGTTTATCTTTCATGGCGACTAGAGCAATAAAGTGAAATAAGATATTGAGGAAAATCAGTGCGAAAGGAGAAAAAATCATAGAAATAGTTAAAGAAACCAAGAAGAAGCAATACGCTGTGTGGAAAACGGCGATCACCACATTTTTTTCATACACCACAGTGGTTGTAGTTGCAATTTTATACCAAAAGAAGTTTTATTTCTATTATTGTTTTGGTTCTCATGTTTATTACCTTTTATGTTCAATTAGATATTGTAGTTGGGATGTTTTACACTTTGATCTATATTTATAAAGACTTGATTTTTCTTCATTTTTATATTTTTTACGTTTTTAATATCAGAGTTATCCCTTGATTGATATTTTCACCTATGTCGTGGAAACTATGAAATTGTTAAAATCTATTAATCTTTTTGAAATAATCAATTCAATTACGCCTTGAATTTTAATCCAAAATATATTCAAAAAACCTTTTCCTAAATCAGCTACAAAGATTTGGATATGATATTTTGTTGATGGGCAGGTATAATACCATATCGAGTCTATATCATTGCGTATCACATCGTATCTGATACCTACACATCGATACAAACGAATACACGCATAACTCTAATATTAAAAATGTGACAGATGCGATTCGAACCCAGGTTTAAACATTAACCACTTAACATCTTAAGTCGCTAAGCCACTAAGCCATTCTTTAATTTGTAATTATAAGTGAAATATAATTAATTTTATTATCTTAATTGTAAACATGTCTAAAGAAATGACATATTAAATACTAATATGTTCAACAATTTCTACTTAAAATTAAATAGAATAATATTAAAAATTAATATTTATAATTATAAATGAAATAAAAATTCTACCAATTTTGTATTTATATCAAAAATTGATTTTCCACTCTCAATAAATTTATACAAATAAAAATACTAATAATAGAATAATTACTTTAGTACTTAAAATTCATACATTTGTACATGAATATATGTGCTAATTTACACTAGAAAATAATGTATTTATTATTTATGAGAATTAAAAATTTTGTTTACAAAACATTCAAGCATACAATATTATATTGAATCTATCAAATACACTAATTTAAATTTATATAAAAATGATTTCTTACTTCAAAAAAAATATTGAAATAAAAATGTTAATAATAGAATACTTATTTTAGTAATTAAAAATTTTGAATTTGTGTATGATATGTATTTTAAAAATTTTAATATATAGATATAAAATATTTTAAGTTAAGATTATATATTTTATAAATTATCATTTGATATTTTATAATAAAATTTTTTATTTACAAAAAGAAATTTATTATTTATCATACATTTCAAATTTTAATATTTAGTTCACTTTTTTTATTAACATTGAAAAGTAAAAATAGTAAAATAAAAATAATTAATATAGTAATTAAAATATAATAATTGTATCTGTTTTATTTCTTGGACTTAAATAGAATATAACATAATAATGGTTTTATGCAAATGCTAATTTGTAAAAACCTATATATTATTAGTCTTAGACTCTTGGTTGATGGGTAATCAACAAAATTGTATGATATCTATGCATTTCATTATATTAATTGTAAAATTCTTTATATAAATCATTAAAATATACATTTCTATGTATTTATACCTTATTTGTGGTTATTTTGATCTTAAAGTTAGTGTAATTGATGTATTTATAAAATTTGTATGTATTTTTCTAGTGTATTTATATGTATTTTCATATCTTTTATCCGTATTCATGCATTTCCAAAGTGTATATGTGTCCAAGTTGTCAAATACAATACCTGATACCGATATTTTAATCATTGGGGCGATTGGAGCAATAGAGGGAGGTAATACTCTATCTTCTTTTGTTTTATTTAAATTTTTTTTTCTCACTCTCTTTTTCATTTATCTTTCATAGCGGCTAAAATTACAAAGGAAAGAAACATCTTGAGGAAAATCAATTGAAAAGGAAAGGAAATCATAGAAGCAGCCGAAGAAAAATCGAGAAGAAGAAATACGCTATGTGTAAAACGACAATTAAAGAAATGGACAACATCAAAAATAATATAAATGATGAAAACACAAATTAATTGGGAGAAATAAGGGAAATTAAGAGAAAATTGTTGAAGGAAATAAGGAAATGAATAGAGAAATGCTTGAAGAAACGAATAAGACATTGGTGAAAACGATAATCACCACATTTTTTCATGTACCGCAATGATTGTAGTTGCAATTTTATACTAGAAGAAGTTTTAGTTCTATTTCTGTTTTGGTTCTCATGTTTATTACCTTGTTTCGTTTAATTTGATGTTGTGGTTGGGATATTTTACACTTTGATCCGTGTTTATGGAGATTTGATTCTTCTTCATTTTTATATCTTATACGTTTTCAATAGTAGAGTTATCTCTTCATTGATCTTGTCACCTATAACGTGACAATTATGAAATTATTAACATCTATTAATATTTTAGAAATAACCAATTCAATTTCACCCTGATTTTTAATCCAAAATATGTTCAAAATACCCATTCTTTTTGTTTTTCAATTTAAAATTAGTATCTGCTTTAAGGCCATGCCATTTTCCATTTTCAACTCGAGTCTCGATCCCAAATCAAGGCGCAACTATGCGTCAATACAAACGGTTAGGCGCACAACTCTAATATTAAAAATGCGGCAAATGAGATTTGAATCATATGTAAACATTAAACGCTTAAGTGTCTTAAACCGCCAAGCCATTAAACCCTTCTTTAATTTATGATTATAAGTGAAATATAATAAATTTTATTATCTTGATTGTAAACATACAATTTAAAGAAATGGCATATTAAATATTAATATGTTCAAAAATTTCAATCTAAAATTAAATAGAATAATATTAAAAATTAATATTTATAATTATAAATGTAATAAAAATTCTACCACTTTTATATTTATATTAAAAATTTATTTTCCACTCTTAATAAATTTATACAAATAAAAATACTAAAAATAGAATAATTATTTTATTACATAAAATTCATACATTTTACATGAATATATATATATATATATATATATATATATGGATAATTTAATTTACACTAGATAATATCATATTTATTATTTTTAAAAATGAAATTTTTTTATAAATAATAAAATTCATACATTTTATAAATTATTTTAGTACATAAAATATATACAGTTTACATGAACTAGTAATATGTACGTGCATTTGCATGTGATATTATCTCCAAAACAAAACTATTTACAATTCATTCATAGTTTTTGAACATTTATAAGTGGGCAGTTTCTTAATTGTTATAAGTGGACAGTTTTGAGCAGTTACAAGTGGACAGTTTCTTAACTGTTATAAGTGGGTAGTTTTTGGAGTGAGAGTAAAGAACACATATGCCCATTTTTATGCCTGTTGTATGTTGTTTAGATAAGGGGTAAAAATGTCTAATGAAAAGCCCAAAAAATGGGGCTATTCGCTTTTTTATTAGTAGTAGTAGTATATATATTTAATTTATTCTAGATAATAACATATTTAATATTTATAAAAATTAAAAGTTTTGTATACAAAATATTCAACCATACAATATTATATTGAGTCTATCAAATACACTAATTTAAATTTATATAAAAATAATTTCTTATTTTAGAAAATTTATTGAAATAAAAATGTTAATAATAGAATCCTTATTCTGGTAATTAAAAATTATGAATTTGTGTATGAAATGTATTTTAAAAATTTTAATATATTGATATGAAATATTTTAAGTTAAGATTATATATTTTATAAATTATCAATTGATATTTTAATTTGCATTTTATAATAAAATTTTTTATTTACAAAAAGAAATGTATTGTTTATCATACATTTCAAAATTTAATTTTATATAAATTTTTCAATAATGTTGAAGAGTAAAAATAGTAAAATAAAAAATAATTGATATAGTAATTAAAATATAATAATTGTATATTTTTGTTTCTTGGACTTATATAGAATATAACATAATAATGGTTTTATACATGTGGTAATTTGTAAAGATCTAGATTGTATGAGTGTTGGACTCTTGATTGATGGGTTATCAATAAAATTGTGTGATATCTATGCATTTCATTATATTAATTGTAAATTTCTTTTCATAAACCACTAAAATATACATTTCTTATTATTTATATTTTATTTGTGGTTATTTTGACCATAAAGTTAATGTATTTGATGTATTTATGAAATTTGTGTATATTTTTTCTATCCATGTATTTTTCATATTTTTCGTCCGTATTCATGCATTTTCAAAGCGTATTCGTATCCGTATCCAAGTCGTTTGATACAATACTCAATACCGATATTTAATCCTTAGAAGTGATTGGAGTAGCAGAGGAAGGTAATATACTCTATCTTCTTATTCATTTGATTTAAGTTTTTCTTCTCTTACACTCTTTTTCGTTTATCTTTAATAGCAGTTAGAGCAATAGAGGAAAGTAAGATCTTGAGGAAAATCGATAAAAAAATGAGAAGAAATCATAAAAGCAGTTGAAGAAATCAAGAAAAAGCAATACGCTGCGTGGAAAACATCCATGAAAGAAATGGACTACATTGAAAATAAAATAAATGATGGAAACACGGAATTGCTTAGAGAAACAAAGTGAAGTGAACAATAAAATGTTGAGATGAATAAGGGAAATGAACAGAGAAATGTTGAGGGAAATAAGGGAAATGAATAGAGAAATGCGTGAAGAGACGAATAAAACATTGGTGAAAACAGTCACTACAATTTTTTTCATATACTACAGTAGTTGTAGTTACAGTTTTATAGTAGAAGAAGTTTTAGTTCTATTACTGTTTTGATTTTTATGTTTTACCTTTTCCATTCAATTTAATGTTGTAGTTGGGATGTTTTACACTTTAATTCATGTTTATGGAGATTTGGTTTTTCTTCATTTTCATATTTTATATGTTTTCAATATCAAAGTTATCCTTTGATTGATCTTGTCACCTATACCGTGGCAACTATGAGTCGTTAAGATTTATTAATCTTTTTAGCATAACCAATTCAATTTCGCCATGATTTTTAATCTAAAATATATTCAAAATACCCCATTCTTTTTGTTTTTCTTAAAAATAGTATCTGTTTTAAGGCATGCCATTTTTCCATTGTAAGTGTACTGTAGCTTTTTTTGTTTGATACGCTCCCTATGTTTCCTAAACCAATCACAAAGAGCTAGATAGGATATTCCGTCGATGAGTAGCTGTAGTACTATCTTAAGTCCCAATCTTAAATTAGGGTGCATTGCTTCATGATGTTCCATAATACTACCAATGTGGTATCAATAATTAAAATATCGATACAATATGCCTGATATGGGGCATATCGTATAGGTATCGTTAGTATCAGGTGTATCATATAGGTATCATTAATATCGGGCATATCATATAAGTATCATTAATATCGGGCGTATCATATAGGTATCGTTAAATGATACTGGATACGCTACACATTTAATCGTATCAGTCATGCGTACCGATACGACATTGTATCAGTGCGTATCGCATCGTTTCAACCAATACGAGCTGATTCGCGTCAGTACAAATGGATATGTTCACAACTTTAATATTAAAAATGCAGCAGATGCAATTTGAACTCAGGTTTAAACGTTAAACGCTTAAGCATCTTAAGCCGTTAATCCACTAAGTCACCATTTAATTTGTAATTATAAGTGAAATATAATTAATTTTATTATCTTAATTATAAACATGCAATTTAAAGAAATGACATATTAAATACTAATATGTTCAATAATTTCTACTTAAAATTAAATAGAATAATATTAAAAATTAATATTTATAATTATAAATGAAATAAAAATTCTACCAATTTTATATTTATATCAAAAATTGATTTTCCACTCTCAATAAATTTACAAATAAAAATACTAATAATAGAATAATTATTTTAGTACGTAAAATTCATACATTTGTACATGAATATATATATATATATATATATTGATATTTTAATTTACATTAGATAATAACATATTTATTATTTATAAAAATTAGAAATTTTGTTTACAAAATATTCAAGCATATAATATTATATTGAATCTATCAAATACACTAATTTAAATTTATATAAAAATGATTTCTTACTTCAAAAATTTTATTGAAATAAAAATGTTAATTATAGAATACTTATTTTAGTAATTAAAAATTATGAATTTGTGTATGATGTGTATTTTAAAAATTTTAATATAAAGATATAAAATATTTTAAGTTAAGATTATATATTTTATAAATTATCAATTGATATTTTAATTTACATTTTAAAATAAAATTTTTTATTTATAAAAAGATATTTTAATTGGATTATTTTACTCTCACCAAGTTTCTGCAGAAGCACAAGAAGTCACCTTCTCCGGTTTCTTTGTCGGGGAGGAGAGCAACAACGGAAACCTACAAGAAATCATATTCCCCGTCATCCACGCTGCTGCAGCTAATGAAAGGATGAATCCACGCCGCAACCGCCCTGAGAGAGGAGATCAAAGTGATGAGTTATTCCGGATCAAAGGATGAATCGCTACCATGATCATCCCCAAGGATTAAATGATGATCACTTCGGTATATCGACAGAATTGAATTTGCACAAAGGTCCTTGGGTATTAAAGAAGACGTTGACGATAAGCGACGTAGACAACCTTTATTGGCTTATGCTGAAGAAGGCGTTGGTTCAAGCTCACGTACTCCCATTCATGGAAGGTGAGCAGGTGGAGGAGGTGGCCTGGCAGTCGGCGGTTCCTTTATGCCATGACTGCAGCGATGGCACCCGGCGATCGACAACTCCTCTTCTCTCCAAGTGACAAGCAAAGTTTGTGAAGACCAGAATAGTTGAAATCTCGAAAATAACAAGCAGTGGTCGGATCAAGATCTACAGCAATAACCGTTGGTTGCGCAACGAATAGCAATGGCTCTGATACCATGAAATTTCGAAAGCCAAAGGTGTCCATTTTCCATTGATACCTTATGATATTTATATACAAAACGATAAAGTTCCTTGCTCCCTAAAACTTTCTAAACACAAAGGTCTTCCTAATCCAAAAAGAAAAGCAAACTTCCTATTCGGGACTCTCACGAGTCTATCCGGGACTCTACTTCCTATCCGGGACTCTCGCGAGTCTATCTGGGACTCTTGCGAGTCTTATCTTTGTCCAATATAATTAAAATAAAAATTCTACCAATTTTTTATTTATATCAAAAATTGATTTTCCACTCTCAATAAATTTATACAAATAAAAGTACTAATAATAGAATAATTATTTTATTACTTAAAATTCATACATTTGTACATGAATATATATATATATATATATATATATATATATATATATATATATATATATATATTGATATTTTAAATTACATTAGATAATAACATATTTATTATTTATAAAAATTAGAAATTTTGTTTACAAAATATTCAAGCATATAATATTATATTGAATCTATCAAATACACTAATTTAAATTTATATAAAAATGATTTCTTACTTTAGAAAATTTATTGAAATAAAAATGTTAATAATAGAACTTATTTTAGTAATTAAAAATTATGAATTTGTGTATGATATGTATTTTAAAAATTTTAATATATAGATATTAAATATTTTAAGTTATGATTATATATTTTATAAATTATCAATTGATATTTTAATTTATATTTTAAAATAAAATTTTTTATTTACAAAAAGAGATTTATTGTTTATCATACATTTCAAAATTTAATATTTAGTTGACTTTTTTCATTAATGTTGAAAAGTAAAAGTAGTAAAATAAAAAATAATTGATATAGTAATTAAAATATAATAATTATATATGTTTTGTTTCTTGGAATTAAATAGAATATAACATAATAATGGTTTTATGCATATAATAATTTGTAAAGATCTATATAGTATGAGTGTTGGACTCTTGATTGATGGGTTATCAACAAAATTGTATGATATCTATGCATTCCATTATATTAATTGTAAAGTATTTCTTTATACATACCATTAAAATATACATTTCTTATATATTTATACCTTATTTGTGTTTATTTTGACCTTAAAGTTAGTGTAATTGATGTATTTATGAAATTTGGTGTATTTTTCTAGCATTTCTATGTATGTTCATATTTTTCATCCGTTTAGGGTTCAATGTAATTCATATTTATGAAATTGATGCATGCGTTTTTAAAGCATATCTGTATCTGTATCCGTACCAAGTTTTTCGATATGGTACTCGATACCAATACTTTAATCCTTGGTTGTGATAAATACAATTTCATTAGACCTGGTAAAAAGTTGACCCAATCCGCAAATCCGACCCAACCCAACCCAACCTTACCTGAAAAAATAAGGTTAGGGTTTCATATTTAGCTACCTGAATGTGAGAATGATCCAACACGAAAAAAAAAAAACTGGGTTGGGTCATGGATTAATCCGTCGACCCGATTGTTAGATCTAATTAGGACTATTTATGTATTGGTATAAGTTTCTACTCTTTAATCTTTACTATTTAGTCTTTACGCTTTATCGTTTACTCTTTGAATTGTTTAATGTTTCAAGTTTTTTATTTTATTTTTAGAATTTTAAGGTTAATTCCTTTAATTTTGACAATTTTTTTCTGTATTTTCTTTTATTTTTTAAATTCTCAATTATTTTCAAGGATGACGCAAATTGACCCCCGAACAGCTAGAATTAAGATCTAGCATTTGTCAATTCAACCTGAAATCAACCCGAAATATCTTGACCCAACCCAAACCCGACCCACTCAACCAAATTGCCAGGTCTAAGTTTCTTATTGGCCGAATATTTGCCAAAATACTCTCAAACGTACATTAGATAGATAATTACATGATTTTGAAAGATAGTCCAAGGAAGAGATTCATAACGGTTATTACGTTGAAACTGCATTTAAATTCAGTCGTACAGGTCATGGTGATAATTTTAAGCAGGAGGAAAAAAAATTATAACCGATAGAGGTAACTTTTCACTCTTAATGTCATTCAAAGGTACGATCCTTTGAAAATATCAGCTTTAAGGCATTTTTTGATAAAAATATCATATAGGGGCACTGATATATGACGTGTATTCACCGTATGACATATACATTGAATTTATATCATAAAAACCTCCTACTAGACTGTTCTTAGAAATTTTGCTCTGTTCATTGATGAAGCTTCTTCAATCACCCAGTGCAGCTTTACGAACTGGTGTTGTGGTGGCCGCAGATGGGTCTGGTAATAACAAGACCATCTCTCAGGCGGTGGCTGCTTCTCCAAGGAGATCTTAGACAAGTACCCAGAACTGACAACAGAGGGCTCACTAACGATCAAGCAAAGGCTCGAAATAGCAAACCCAGCAGTGCTGGAGATGGCGCTGGAAGCAAGCCTTGCCTGCATCAAGGAATGGGGGAGACCTCTACCTGGCGAGCGAGCTCGCCCTGCGCAGTGACGTCGGTCGCGTAATGCTATACTTTCTTGGCTGTTACGGCAGCGTCACCGGCCTTCGCGTGGCCAAGGCTGATGTCACGAGCAACAAAAACTGGACAGGTTTTTACGTCATGAGCAAGGCTAACACCCAAAAATTCACCGTCGGGAGCTTCTTGGGAAGAAGCTCTTGGATTGCAGCTGCCGGAGTTTATTAGCAACAAAGAGATGAATAGGAGGATTTCATACAAAGAATGAAGGCTATGATAGGGTTTATTTTCAATTTTGGAGAGAGGACTAAGATTTTTTTTTATAGTTTTTCATTTCTTTAGGAAGAAGAACAATGGGGTTCAAAAGCTTAGTCGATTAACAGGAAGAGAGAGATTTCTTTGGGTTTTCGATACATTTTGCAAAAAAAGAGGAAGAGGGGCAGTTTTGTCGTAAAAAAATGCATCAAAGGCATTTCCCACATGTTTTACTGTCCTTTTGTGATATTACCTTGCAAAAGATGCCTTGTCTATGATATTTTACAAAAGAGCTACCTTTTGTTGGTAATAGAGGTCAAAAGCTACCTCTTTGTACTAGAATCCCAAAAAAAATCTACTGTGACCGTTGCGTTGCACGGTTGCAACCCAATGATAACACATGCACATTTGAAAGAAAAATAAAATATTACATCAATTGATTTTTTTTGTTGATTCATAGGTTATTGTGTAAAATATTACATCATTGGAGTTTGCAATCGATTATCACGATAGATGTGAACTAGACAAACAGTATAATAAGTGTAAAAAGAAAAGTCTAGATGTTTTACTTTTCAACTCATTAACTTCTCTTTTTATTTTTTTTTATGATAACTTTTTCAAGAGGATACATACGTTGGACGGCGATATATGAAAGGGTGTCAACGGACCGGTTTTGGACTGGACCAGTCCAAAATTAATTTGACCAGTCAAAAATTAATTTGGACGGATTAGACGGACCAAAAACAACATAGTGGATTGGACCAATTCAGTCCAAAATATTTATTAGATTGGACTGGACTAGATCCGTCCCTAATAAATTTATGTTAGATTTGATTGGAGGAAGCTAATATTCGATCGTTGATATAAGATAAGAATATGGGTGCCAATGGATTGGGTTTGGGTTGAAATCAATCTAAATTAAAATGAATTTGAACAAATTGGACAGTCCGAACATTGAATTGAACCAGTCCAAAATGGTCCAAATTATTCATTGGATTGGATTGGACCTGGTCCATTTGTAATGGACTCACATTGGATTGGATCGGATTGGACCAAATTCACTCCAATCGACACCCCTAGTCATATATCCCATTTACTACTCCAATGGCAAATCAAAGAAGACGATACAAACGGGTAAAATATAAAAACCTCCCCTGAGGTTTTTGACAATCATAAAAATCTCCCCTCAAGTTTCACTTTAATAAAGACCTTCCCTGAACTTTTGGAAAACTCGGAAAAAGTCTCCCTTCCATCACCAACCTAGATGGAAAACGTTGGACTGATGCATTATTATTATTATTTTTTTTTAAATACCCATTTTATCATTTTGCATATAATCTTACATACTAGTAAAATAACTCTAAAAGAAACTTTAATTTGAATAACCTATTTATCGTCCTCTTTCTCTTTCAATCTACCACCGATGAAACTCCCAACAAGAAAAGAGGAAGCATTCAACCACCATAGCTAGAAAGCAAATGAAACTTGGACGTTGATTGTGGCCTGCAAGGCATTTACAACAACTACTTTTACTATCGTCGAACTCAGAAATGAAACTTGGGTAACAAAAAGATCTTCTCACAACTGTGCTAGTCCTTTGAGGAACTGAGATCCATTTCACCATGAACTTAGGAAAGGGGAATCTGAGAATTCAAATTCGTCATGTGAGATCTTATTGTAGGTATAGCTGACCTCATTTTGCATAGAACCAGATATTCTTTGGAAGATTCACCATTCTGTGCATCTCTATGGTCAGGCGGCTCCTCTTCTCTGAATAATGCTTTCAGAGTAACCACACAATAAGGAGAAGCCTTTATTTCAGCTTTAGTCCTACTTCCCAAAAAACCCACCAATTTGGTTGTCAGGAAGTGGCTTCTTGGTTCAAGTCTCAACACTTTTCTACTTTTTGCAAGTGTCAAGGTCATTGCAATTTCCCTTATTCTTGACGGTCGCACTACTACAGATCAAGGCTAATCATGTATTACAATGATCAACTTCAATAATAAGCTAAATAAATGAATAGAGAGAGAATGAGAGCTTGTGTCTCTCTGGGAATGAATTGATGAATAACCTGTACAAGTGTTTTCAACACTAGACAAATATCCTGTACAAGCATCTCCACTTTTATTTAGAATCTATTACTATATTCTAAAATACAGTTGTCTATCTCAGCCTACTATCTCTTTCTTGTTGGCTTTTTTTTTAAACAACCAATTCAGTTTCCCTTTTATTAAAAAAACCTGTAATCACTTCTTTATATAACATAGCCATCTTTTAACACGAGTCAGTGCATCACACAGGGTTCAATCCCAGGTCTCCATTACAATCAGCTCTAAATTTAAAAAGGGAGGTTGTACGAATCATCCCATATAAATATTTTAATTTATAAAGCATGTTACGTAAAACAACCTGAGAATTTTAGAACTTGGTATGGAAGGAAACTAAGGCCTCGTTCACTTTTTGAGAAGTTATTTATTCGAGTAAATGCATTTATCCGATAAGCATTTCCTAAAAAATATTTATCGGGTAAATGTATTTATCTATATATTTTTTTTATTTTTCAGTTAAATAAGATAATGACCATTTTAACGATAAAATGTTATTATTAAAAAGACAATTTTGTCCCGTTGATAACTTTATTTCTCAGTTTGAAAAAAAATACAAATATAAATATGTAGAGTGTAAAACCTTATATTTTATATTATTTTATATGTATTTATGTTGTACATATTTGCATTTGTACTCTTTCTAAACTAAATATAAAATGAGAAAGTTATTTATCCACCTAATAAATCATATCATTTACCTGGATAAGTTATATCATAGACCAAAAAAATAAAAAATAAAAAATAAAGAAAAGCATATGCTGAAATGCAGTTAAGAGAGGAATTGGTCGTGCATTGGGTTTGTGTGGTGTTTTTTCTCTCTATCCTTTGTGTGCACGCGTTTTTCAACTAGTAGAACAAGTTTCAAGTTTTTTGTTTCAGTAAATAAATGGTAATGATTAATGAATAACTGCAGTTTTTCTTCTTCATTTCTTACGCATTCCATGTTGTATAGTATTCAGTCATTTACATCCAATTCCAAGTGACTAGTAGGATGCTTACGACCTAAAATAGGAAGGAAACAAACGGATTCATGGACGAGAAACTTATTTTTGGCAAACAAAATGGTAGATGAAACCTTTACAAGCACTAATTCTTGCTTTTACCCTCCTCTACTAAACGTCTTACACTGTTTCACAGCTACACTAGTGAGGAAATATACATTATACACTAATTCTCAGGGCCATAAAACGATGGATACAAGTAGTGATTGACCCCCTTACTACATTAGTCCTAAGACCCAATATCTAATAACAAGGGAGATTGGTAGAGGAAAGCAAAAGTGGTTTCAAATGATGGTTCCGCTGGGTATTAAAGCATCCTTGATTACAGTGACGATTCCACTCTTGATGAAATACCCATCTGTTTCTCTTGCCGCTTCTAGAACGTTGTCACTGTTAATGATCTGCAACAGCAGTACAGTACTCAATCTATATTCCAAATCATAGTGAACTAATCAACGTTAATACCATGAAAAACAAGCAACTACTAAATAGCTATATGTTAATAAGAAAATCGTCAGTTGATTCATTATTTTCTTCTTGTTTCCCCACAAAAATTGGGAATGCTAATTTAGATGTTTGATTGGCAAAACAACTACTGCTGTAAAGCCAGAAATGCGGGATAATACAAAATAATTCATAGGAAGATGAATCAGATGCACAAACCTTCACATCGTCTCCAATGCGAGCATTCTTGTCAATAATTGCTCTCTTGATGTGGGTATTCCTTCCAATACCAATTGGTACACTACCTTTCGCAGCCAGAAACCTCCTGTCGGCATCCGTCTAGAGAATACAGAAAAGAAAACCATAAACACTCAAATTTAACAAGGCAAAACTATTCGCTGTGCTTGGGTCAATTCTAAGTCATAAAGGAAGTGCTAAGCTGCTGGTTCTGACTGGAAATAATTACCTCATAATAGTCTGCTCCCATCAATAATGTGTCTTCTATAATTGCACCTTCTGATATGCAAGATCGGAGCCCAACAACAGAATGATGAATTTTGCAATTCTGCAGAGGGAATAGAATAAAGATATGGACATGTGCTTAGCCTCATATCCATGAACTCAAATGCATTTGGGCATTAAGAAAACAAGATAATGATGTGAGCACATCTACCACAGCTTCAGAATATAAATAGGGATGCCTATCTGTAACCAGCATACCTTAATCACACACCCCTCACCAATAACACTATCTGTAACATCAGCGTCAAGCATTTTAGAAGGCGGTAAATATCGAGGTTGTGTATAGATTGGAGACGAACGATCATAGAAGCTGCATTAAAGTTCAAGTTTATCAATGCCATGAGATTGGGAATCAAGCTACTGGCATAGAATATTTTACCAAATGAACGATGTAAAAAGTCTTTCTTGATTTTTATTTGTTGTACTACCTGAAATCTGGAATTGGTTTTTTAGTTATCCCTAAATTTGCATTATAGAAAGCTTCAATGGTACCAATATCTTCCCAATAACCATCATATAAGTAGGCTTGCACCTGTTGAAATTAGAGTAGCAATAAGATGTCAGGAAATGAGGAAATTTGACAATATCAATGCAGAGGATCAAATTGAGGTCTGAGGCAGCATGCTGAGAGACACAGAGAATCACCCCTTGGCAGCTACTTATCAAGATGCATGGCTATAATATATGTATATATATACATATATATATATATATATATATGTGTGTGTGTGTGTGTGTGTGTGTGTGTGTGTGTGAAAATTAGACATACCCTCATTCCAATTGAAGTTGCACCTGGAATAACTTCACTTCCGAAATCATTGGCTCCAGGAAACTTCTCACGGAGTAATTGCAGCATAACATCTTTGCTGACAACATATATTCCCATGCTTGCAATGTAAGGCATCTCTTTAGCTCTCTCATCATCAAGTCCTAAGATAGTTGTATCAACCTGGAACAATATGAAAAGAAATACACCTTTAATTTATTCTGTCAACAACTTGTATTTTAGAAATAAAATAAACATGACGCATTAGTGATAAGAAAGCACAAAGAACAAATTCATGAATATGTTGATCCTTTTGGCAGAATGTACCTTCATTGCTTTCAACTGCTCCCCCTTGGGTTTTTCTGCAAATTCAATTATGCGTCCTTCTTCATCAATCTTCATTAGGCCAAATGCAGTGGCACGCTTTTCATCCATTGGTAGTGCTGCCACAGTGATATCTGCATCAGTTTCTCTGTGTGCCTGTATAAACTTCTCATAGTCCATACGGTATAAATGGTCTCCAGCAAGAACCAGGAATTCCATAACATTGTGTTCCTCAAAGAGCCACAAGTACTGCCTTACAGCATCAGCGGTACCCTGTGGAGTATGAAACCAAGTTTAATATGATTTGGCATCAAAAACAAAATTTGGATCAGATATAAGCGTAAAAAGTAATACTATGTAATTACCTGGAACCAGTTTGGGTTCTCTGGGCTCTGCTGTGCAGCAAGAACTTCAACAAATCCTTCATTCTTGTACCCTCCCATGTTACTGGCATATGCCCGAGAAAGGTGGCGATTAAGCGATGCTGAATTGAACTGTGTGAGAACATAGATCTTTGATATATTACTGTTCAAGCAATTGCTGACAGGAATATCAATCAGCCTGTAATTTGCTCCTAAAGGAACAGCAGGCTTTGCTCTCTTCTTAGTAAGAGGGTAAAGTCGAGTTCCTGCTCCACCCCCAAGTATAATTCCCAGAACACTCTGCAGAGTACAAGCATAGTATCAAATACTCCATCCACCTTATAAGAAGAAACACTGATCCAAATAAATCCAGGTGAGAAAGGATTCTAAAACTGAAATGAGACATAAAATTAGAAGACTCTGAAAGCCTCATGATTGGTAGAGGTACGGAAATAAGTTT
Organism: Nelumbo nucifera; assembly: GCF_055504915.1. NCBI lineage: Eukaryota > Viridiplantae > Streptophyta > Magnoliopsida > Proteales > Nelumbonaceae > Nelumbo > Nelumbo nucifera. The sequence continues at coordinate 60,617,050 of NC_142649.1, forward strand.
TCTCCAAATATCTAGGCAGAAACCAACGTCATGAATCCACACAAAAAATTAGATCTAACAGTTGTTTTGATTTAGGCAACAGAAAACAGTATTTCTTTATATCAAGAAGATTACACAATCGGCACAGCCGCTCAGTATCATAGCTCAAGAGTCAAGAGTCCCCAAAGTTGGGCATCTACATACCTGGAATATCAAGAAAAAGAGCCACCAACCAAAAGACCATGCAAAGATTATTATTATTAAAAGAAACACAATAGCAATCAAATTGGTGAAAATTATAACTCCAGTTTCACATCAATTACTCTAAACCCCAGAGCAATCATGTGGATCATCTGTTGTTATTTTTCAAATCACAGACAATGTTGCCAAATTCCCAATGCTTAATAAAAACTTGAATAGATAACGAATGGAGCCAACTGCAGAGTATCTGCTTTAGGTAGCTGTGCAGAAGTATACTTAACCACCGAACTACTGCTTAAAGATCAAACTTATATGTTATTAACAAAGGAAGAAAAACTGATAAAGTACACATTGAAACAAAAAAGAAAAACAAAATACACGTTACAGAGACCCAGATCATTGAAAGGTTCAATTCTTGCAACACTTTAATCTTATTGTTAACAGCATTTCCACCTAACGATCATTGAAAGATTCAATTTTTAGTGAAAACCTTAAAACAATTCTAAAAGTTGGGTCTAGTAATACCAATCAACCTCGAAACTCAAATCTAACAAAGAAGCAAAAGAAAGAGCAGCAGATCAGCTATACTGTTCAAACCAAAATAATACACGAATTATATAAACCAAGATAAACCATTCACAGTTTAAAACTTCAGTCCTTAAAATACTTTTGATCTTTTTCTTAACAGCATTTGCATCTACAGATCATTCAAAGATTAAATTTCCAAAGAGAAATAATAAAGAAATCCAGAAACTCAAACTCAAAATGTAACCGTACAAACAAGTAAAACGAAACCATACACAAACACAGACAGACACGGAAACAGACTTACTCGGCTTGCATCAGGATCAAGACAAGTCTGGGAACCCTGAGAATCGGAAACCGCTTTAGGAGAAACCAAGATAGGAATTCTAGCATTGAAAGATGCTTTGAGACTTCGGAGAACGGATTTGAGCGGAATCTTGTCACCGGAAAGGTCAGATGAAGAAGAGGAGAGGCTCTGGTTGATGGGTTTGAGGAAAGGTGAAGTGGGTCTCGTGCTGGTTTTCTGAGTGATGAGATTCGACGACGGAATTCGAGTCACTCCTCCTACCGCTGCCATCGCCATTGAAGCAAAGCTCTCTTTGTATTGTTTCTTATTATAAAAGCAGTTTTCGCTTAGTCTGCTTTCTTGCTTCGACGACGAAGAACAAGATAGAAAGCCAGAGAAGAGTGAGGAAGACGATGAAAGACTCCAAGCAGAGAGAGACATTTTTATATGTAGATTTTGATCGTCGCAGACCTCCAGAAAACATATGGAGCTGATTTTGAACATAATTACCAAATGAACCAAATCATGTTTGGGAGTGCTTACTTTTGACTGCGTATTGGGAATTTTGGACCGGAACCATAAACTTAGTTTGAAAGGAGTACAAATACAACCTCAGAAGTTATCATTAAACATTTTGCGCAAGGGAAACAACCCCAGAAGTGCCGAAAATAAGTACTTGCCTAAATGTTTGTTTATTTTGTTTGGTTCAAATAGAAATGAAAATAAAAATTAGAATCAACAGAAATCGGATTTCATTCCAAAAAAATGGGAGAATGTGGGAATGCCATTCCACCATAAATGAAAATGGAATTCTAATTTTACCCAACTAAACAATTGGAATCAAAAACTGATTTGATTTGGAAAAGTGGCCCACGGTTCTATTAATTGAACCGTGAATACCCTTAACCACAAAGGTTTTAAAAACACTTGTACTACTTTTAAGCTATAGATATGGGTCCGAAGCACCCATTTTTCGAGCAACAACAATTTTCTGTTTCGAGCAACAACAACTTTCTGTTTGATACTCGTTATCAAGTGTCACATCACTGCCACCTCACATCCCTGCTGGTAGCAACAAGTTGCAGCTCCAAAAAATGTTAAATTTGATATTGCTCCGAACCATGTCTTCCTGATTTTTAAGACATAGATTGAAATACTATTTTTTTATAAAGAAAAAAGGAATCGTGGTGATAATGTGGCGCGTATTTTAAAGCAACGGCAACGATGCCAAACAGACGCTAAATAAGCGTTCTTGGTGTTTGTCATTAAATGGGTTGGGTCCCATTTTGATTTACCGGTTGGATACTGCAACCACGAGTCCTCTGGTGGCCCATGACCAACTTGGCAATTTGAGGATCGAGTTGTTGTACTACTTTTCTCGAAAATAGAACAAGAGATGAGGGCAATCTGGGAAGCAACAAAAAAAATCAATATCAAATGGTGTCTCCCGTATTTTTGTGGTACTCGTTGCAAGGCAATAAAAATAATTAAGAAAAATCCAAATATTCCATGGATGCTTGGGAAAGATTACAATCACGTGCGTGACGGCACCCACACAAGCAAGATCTGTCCGCAAAACCGTCCCCAGCTGGCCCCCGCAAGGAGATACGGTTCAGGGTATTAGGTGGGAGGAATCACGTGAGAGGGGCCCCACTCCTCGGGCGCAGGTGAATATATGGCCGTGAATGTCACTTCAACACTAAATGATTAAGGGAAAGGCTTCTGTCGTTAGTCTGCTGCATCTCAAAAACTAATAAAATCCTCAGACGCAACTCTAAGTAGCCACGTGGCGATACAGTGTAATTTGATGATACAATGAATGCGCTCTTACTCTAGCAAGTAGTAAGCCACGAGAACCCTTCTGTGTCTGTCAGTCATTGGCTGAAATTTTCAGATTAAAAACTGTAAATCATTATTTATTTATTCATTGTACTTCGAGGCTCGAGCCAACAGCAGGCCAACGAATGATATTCACAGTGATGCGTAGGACCGCGGGTTGGGCCCCTATGGTTCGGTTCGGTTTGGTTAACTAATAGGAAAAATTCAACGTACGTTTGGTTTTGAAACTGAGTATCCTTGGACAGGAGGTTTAACTCAATAAATGGTGTTCATCAAATAATCACACTATGCATAAACATGTAGACCTTGAAGTCGATTCAGTTCATTCCAGTCTTAAAGCCCGTTTGGTTCACGGGAATAGGGGCCCAGAATCGGAATGAGATGGGTATTCTAATTTCAACTGTTTGGTTGGATGGAATTAAAATCCCATTTTCATTCTTAGTAAAATTAGCATCCCATCCCCCCTCCTTTGGGAATAAAATCTCATTTCCACTTATTCTAACTCAGATTTTAATTCCTGTCTGAACCAAAGATTATAGATTCTAATTATGGCTGCAAATCAAATAGACCCTTAACCTGGCCTTAGCATGGCCTACTCTATTCCCTGGAGCTTTACTATATGTAACCCTAACCTCAACCCAATTCAAAAGCCTCATGTTTTCCCAACTTTTATACTTTTCTTTTGCAAGTGTACTTATTTCCTAAACTTGGGGATCCATATTAATTCAATAATCATGTATAGAAGAGCATAATTATCATGCTTTAGAAAAAAATTAGACTTTAAATTTGAAATTTTTGACATACAATAGAAAATCTAAAAGATATGGCTCCACAAGAGCTTTGATCAATCAAAGCACCCCCTGAGAATTTTGTTGAATACCACCTTTGGTCACCTCTTTTATGATATAGATTGATTGGTTGCAAGTTTTTCTAGTATATAACGTGTCAATTGGATTGAATTTGATCCAATCCGATCCAGTCCAATGTGAATCCATTACAAATGGATCAGGCCCAATCCAATCCAATGAATATTCTAGACCATTTTAGACCGGTCCAATTCAATGTTTGGATGTCCAATCTGTTCAAATTCGTTTTAATTTAGATTGATTTCAACCCAAACCCTGTCCATTGGCACTTATATTCTTATCTTATATCAATAGATTAGATATTGGCTTAATCCAACCCAATCCAATATAAATTTATTTTAGACGGACCATGTCCAATCCAATCTAATAAATATTTTGGACTAGATTGGTCAAATCCAATATGTCTTGTTGATCCATCCAATTTGTCCAAATTGACTTGGGATTGGGCAGGGTCTAGTCCAAAACCGGTCCATTAATACCCTTACTGGTATATATGTCTTTCTAGTATTATAGTCGAACCCAAACATACATACACACACTTGCAGTAAAAAATAAATACATAAATACATAGATATACATTTATAGATGTATGATTCTATATACACATATGCATAAATTCATACTTAGATACATAAATACATGTTTATATAATATTCATAAACAAGTACTTACATACAAATTACAAATATGAAATTACATTGGGTTTAGGTTGGGTTTTATTGGTCAAGGCTTCAATCCCTAATCCAACCTAAAGTTAAGTAGGCTCATACTTTTCAATCTTAACCAACCTGATTCAACTCAAGTTTAGAGGCAATCATTTCCTATCCAGCCCACAAATTTTCAGACTTGGGCCTAGTTTTTGTGTTTAGGTCTGGCCTAGGGTCAATACTTATGGCTTGGCCTAGATCGTAATATATATGTTTTATACACTATGTATATAAATATTATAAAATGGCATATAATAAATATTATATAATATTTTAAATTGTATAAATTATATAATATATTTTAGGGGTATTTTATATATATATTATTTATGTCATATAATATAAAATATTATGATATATTTCCTAAAATTTAACTAGTAACTTTGACTTAGACCTAGAGCCTAGCCCCACCATGATCACCCCAGATTAAGGGCCTGTTTGGTCTGTGAGAATAGGGGTCCGGAATTGGAATAGGGCCTCTCCTTCCCTTGGGAATGAAAATCCATTCGTTAGTTTTGATTTTGTTTCCGATTTCAATATGAACAAACAGGTAAGGGGAATAAATCATTCCAATTCCAATTCGGAAGGATTCTGATTCCAATTTCAATTATGAACCAAAGGGACCCTAAGTTGTCTGGACAGTCTTTACGTTTTGCTCTCTGTAGCTCTTTCGAAACATCTTACTCAACGCAAATTGCTTGCTCTATACACCGGGGAGTTTGTTGATCCCTCCAACAATGGATTCTTCACCTGAGGAAAATCAGAAATCATGTCTGTTAGAAAGAAGGGAGAAACAAATGTAGAATAGATGCAGAAAGGCACTCTACAAGAAAGTAATCTCAGACAAACAACTTAATGCACACGGAGTTCTGCAGAAGATACGGAACTTTTGGCCTGGATCAAAGTATGAGGTTAAATGGATTGAGGATGAGGTGCTCTGGATATTTTTCAAAAAGGAAAAAGATCTACAGGTTTTCCTAGATCAAGAACCTTGGGTTGTGAATGGATACCCCCTCCTTCTGAAAAGATGAAACCCAAATGAATCTCTCAACTCGTTAAGTTTTGATCAGCTTTGTGTTACAGTCCTGATTCTAAAGGTCCTTGTTGACAAGAGATTTTGGGAGTGGGGAGCAAACCTAGTGGCGGTGGTCAGTGAAGTTGTTAAAGAGGATTTGGAAGATGATGAAGAAGAGGACATGGCGGATATGGACGAACCTTTGTGGGATAGATTCTTCAGAATTAGAGTTAAAATAAACATAAATACTCATTTGGCTGTAGGAAATTTTGATTGTGACGATGAAGGGAGCAAAATCTGGTATAGTTTTTAATATGAAAAACTTCCAATTTTTTGTTTCAGGTGTGGTTGTATCGGCCATGAGGAAGCAAACTGCAAGATAATATCAAATTCCCAGGCAGTAGAGGATCTCTCAAACCAAATGGCAAGCCAAACTATCGAACAGGAGGTTGGGATTCCAAAATTCGGACCGAGTCTGGGAGCGATAATGGAAAGGGATGAGTTCAAGTTTATCAATAGAAAAGCTGGGGAGAGCTCAAAAAAGGAAGGTGGAGACTTTGAAAGGAAAAAAGTGAGGGCCTAAGCCTGAGAAGGTTCCAGGAAATATTGATGGAGAACGAGAATTACCAGTTGTTCGAACTAACAGAGTTGTTTCTCCGCTGCACAACCCAGAGAAGGTAACAATGCCTAAAATGGTGGATTCTTGTCCAAGGAGATTGTTTCGGGATTTGCCGGGTCTGTGTTTGGAAGTCAGAAATCTGTTGCCGATGGAAGGTGCCATTTACTTGATCTTTTCGACGGAGAAGAGGTGTGGGGTAGCCGGAGGGGTTGTTCGTTTCTTAACTCTTATCTCTTAAGAGGAATCACTTGACTTTAAGAGAAAAATGGCCGTTCATTTCCTCTTATCTCTTATCTCTTAAAGTGCAATCATACAACTTTTTTTCTTCCAATGATAACCCTCAAAAAGACAAATAGAAACTCCCATATATGGGGTCAAAATGGATATTTGATAATTTTCAAAATTCATAATTCAAAATTTAGAACAACATTCTCTACATTCAGAGTTGAGAGGAAAGAAAAGTTCACCAATACCAATGTACCTCTTAATGTAATTATTGCACTTTCAGATGTCAGACTTCAGAGCAAATGAACAGGCCCTAAATGGGGAAGAAGGTATGATTGTTGAGTTGACCTTAGATAGTGCGGATGGCTCAAGAAGAGGTCTCATAAGTAAAGAGTACTGTCAAGATGGGACTGGTGAAAATCTGATGTAGGAAACAAATCTCAAGTTGTCTAAAGGTGATGCAAGGAGAACAAGGAAGAGGGCAGACTATACTCGAGGATGGTGTAAAATTTAACAGTTCTGAGACCCATGGAGAACCAATTGAACCAACCTTGATATGGGCAAATCACAGGAAAGGACAAAAGCTAATGCAAAGAAGGTTCGAGTTGAACCAACCTTGAGTGAAACACTTCTACAGACCCATGGAGAGCCAATTGAACCAACCGAATCAAGTTCAAGTGTGAATGCCTAGTCAGCGTGGGGAGTTCGACATTGATGAGCTGCTAGCTGAAAATGATACCCTACTGGAAAAAGTTAACAATGAAGCTGCAATGGCAGGAGTCTGTATCACAAATATGGAGATAAAAAACATAGAAGCAGATGCAGCAGTGTTGCCATCTACGGGAAAATCCGATGAGGTAACATTTTGTTATTTTAAGCCCAATCTGTTAAATTTTGTCTTTTTTTTTTTCTTTCAAATATTAGAATAAATTCACATAGTCTTTATGCTACCCCTTCCCTAAGGGGAATTTTTAGGAAGACAAGACCTTGGAGAAAAAAAGGCAAAAAGGAACAACAAAATGTACCAAAATCTTAAATGGAAAAATCGCAAAGAGATGTTTTCTACATAAAGAAAGACCTTTGTCAAAAACTGATAGGAGTGTTTGTCTAAAAAAAGATTCTAGAGGCCATGGGAACTATAAAAAAATAGATCTTCTAATAAAAAATGGGGCTTTCTACAATTCCTACTGATCTACAATACAGGGAATTTGATGAATTTGCTTCTCCTGATTTAGTTGCAATTAGAAAAGCTGGTTCGAGGGAGCTCACCCTCCTGAAATGGACAAAGAGAGTAGGAAGAACAGAGAGGAAGAGAAGAAGAACGGAGGCAGAAGAAGACTCAGAGAATATTTCTTTTCATGCTAGCTCAACGATTATTACAGATATTTGTAGTAGTGAGCACGACTTGTAACAACCTAACAACCTCTGATCATTCTTCATGATGTGGACAGCGCGTGTAAACAAACCTCAGAGGAGGTGCTGCATGCATGATTTGTGGAGTGCGCTAGGCTGGGCCCGGAGTGTCATGGGCTTGGTTCTCCACAATTGGGCCTGCTTCTGGTCCAGTCCTAACATCCCCTTCCCCATCAAGAATGACCTTGTCCTTAAGGTTGAAGGTGGGGAATTGTTTTTGAAGCTGATTAAAATCTTCCCAAGTAGCATCCTCCTATGGCAGTCCATTCCACACAACCAAGACTTGTTTGTGGACCTTGCCGCCCCTTTTCACCCAACGAATGTCCTTAATCTGTTGTGGTTCAAACACCACCTCTCCAGCCTCTGTGAACGGCAGAAGCGTGGGGCTGGTAACATCGGAGGAGGATAGACAGGGCCTTAGAAGACTAACATGGAAGATGGGGTGCAGCTGGCACTCTGTAGGAAGGTTGAGACGACAAACAACAACCCCAATGCATTCAACCACCTGAAATGGGCCAAAGTACCGGGGAGATAACTTCTAGGACAATCTTCTTTCCAGAGACACCTATCTGTATTGTTGGAGTTTCAAATAGACCCAATCCCCGACTGAAAATTCTAACTCCCGGTGCTTTCTATCATAAGCTATCTTCATGCGTTGTTGGGCCTGTTGAAGATGGAACTTAAGAGTCTTGAGTATGTTGTCGCTTGTTGAAAGCTGGGTCTTAACTTCAGCAACTGATGGCGTTCCCTTTTCATATGGTAAGATAGATGGAGGGTCACACCCATAAAGCACCTTAAAATGAGTGGTTCCTACCAAGATTTGGAATGTGGTATTATACCAGAACTCGGCCCAAGACAACCATTGAGCCCACTGCTTGGGTTTATCTCCCACAAAACACCATAAGTAAGTTTCCAAACATCGGTTGACCACTTCCAACTGCCCGTCCGTTTGTGGGTGATAACTGGTCGAGTGAAGTAAGAGCACCCCTTGAGCGGTGAAGTAGGCTTGCCAAAAGGAGATCATCAAGAGGGGATCCCGGTCCATCAGGATGGAGAGGAGGGTTCCGTGGAGTTTGGCCACATCCCTTATGTAGGCTTGGGCTACTGTGGATGCTGAGTAAGGTTTGGAGAGTGCAATGAAGTGTGCATACTTACTCAACCTGTCTACAACCACCAACACAACCGACTTCCCTTGAGATGTGGGGAGCCCGATTATGAAGTCCATAGTAACTTCCTCCCAAACTTTCTTCGGTATGGGTAGGGGCTGTAACAACCCACCGGTGCCTATGTGTTATACTTCTGCAATTGGCAAGTAGCACACCTTGCGACATACTTCTGCACCATGTGTTTCATTCCTCTCCAATGATAATGAGAGGCCAGGCATTTATAGGTGTGAAGAGCCCTAGAATGTCCTCCCTGGGATGAGTCATGAAAGAGTCATAGTAGTTCTTGGTGGTATTGGGATCTGTTAGAAATCACCATTCTTCCTTTGTAAAAGAGAACATCACCCCTCACGGTGTACCATGAAGTGAGAGTTGGTTCCTTGAGAACCTGAGCCCGAATCTGGGCTAGGTGAGTGTCGTTATGGGCTTCTTGCTTTAACTAATCCATCAAGGGATAGGTTGGCTGTGACACTCCTATTATGTGAAGGTCCTTCACCCGGGAGAGTGCATCTACGACTGCATTAGAAGGTCCAGGTTTATATTCAATGACAAAGTCATACCCCAACAACTTGTAGGCCCACTTCTGTTGGTCAGGGCCCAAAATTCTCTGTTCCAACAAATGTTTGATGCTGCAGTGGTCCGTCCGAACAAGAAACCTTCAGCCCAGGAGATACGCTCTCCATTTCTGAACCACTGGAGTAATGGCCATAAGTTCTTTTTCATTCATCAACTTGGCTTGGGCTTGAGGTGAGAGGGCTTTGCTGTAGAAGGCCAGTGGTCTGCGTTACTGCATCAAGACCGCACCTATTCCTTTGCCTGAGGTGTTAGCCTTTACCATGAATTCTAGGTTGAAATCAGATAGGACTAATGTGGGTGGTGTGGTCATGGCTTTCTTGAGTAGTTGGAAGGCTTCATCATCTTTTTGATCCCACTCAAACGAATGCTTCTTCAGGAGGCTAGTGAGTGGTGTTGCAAGAACTCCATAGTTTCTAATGAATCGGCGGTAGTACCCCGTAAGTCCAAGGAACCCCCTGAAGGCCCGTGGTGAACTGGGCCTAGCCCATGTGACCATGCAAGCTATTTTCTCTGGATCGGTATGCACCTGCCCGTCGGAGATGATGTGCCTAGGTAGCTAATCTGGGTCTGCCCGAAGGAACACTTGGAAGGCTTAGCAAATAGCTGATGGTGGCGTAATAAGCTCAAAGTACACTGCAAATGATCCAGGTGAGCTGCCCAGTTTGGGCTATAAACGAGTATATCATCAAAGAATACCAACACAAATATCTATAAACAGGGCTTAAAGATCTCATTCACGAGTCTTTGGAATGTCAAAGGTGCATTGGTTAAACCAAAGGGAATCACTAGGAATTCGAAATGCCCATCCGAGTTCTAGAACGCAGTCTTATGCATGTCATCTAGAAGTACTCGAATTTGGTGGTAACCCGACTATAGATCCAGTTTAGAGAAATATTTAGCCTTACCCAACTCATCAAATAACTCTTCAATATAGGGTATTGGATACCGATCTTTTACGGTGATATTGTTCAAGGCTCTGTAATCAACACAAAATCTCTCGTTTCCATCCTTCTTTTTCACCAAAATGACAAGTGATGAAAACGGGCTACTGCTGGGACGAATAAAGCCCTTGTCCAGCAACTCCTTTACCATCCTTTCCACTTTTTCCCACTGGTAATGGGGGTAACGGTAGGGCCTGACATTGGTGGGAGGAGCTCCTAATTGAATGGGTATTTTATGATCATGGGCTCTCGGGGCAGGAAGGGTAGTGGGCTCCTGAAAGGTGTCAGCATAGGCTTGGAGCAACAGTTGCAGTTGCTGGTTTTGTTATGGACTAAGGTTATTAGTTTCAAAAGGGACAATCATGGGCCCTAGTGGCATGGATCCCATACTCATTAGCAAGGGAGTAGCCCCATATTGACATTGTTTAAGTATAACATCCAAGTCTTCAACCGTTATGGGCTAGTTTTTAACCCCCTTCAAGGTGTAGGAACGACCCTCCTGAGTAAATTGCATGGTCAGCTCGGCCCAATTATAAATCACAAGGCCCAAAAGCTGTAACGATTGTATTCCCAGAACCACATCTGCTCCAGAAAATTCTAAGGGGTGCAAGTCTACCCTAAAGGCATGCCCCTGAACCTTGAGCTCAATTGACTTACATTTTCCGTCACAGGTGATTCGCTAGTGGCTACATTGACTGCAAAAGTTGGGACTACCTCAATCATTAGTCCCAACTGCCAGGCTAATCCAATGGTTATGAAATTCAAAGAACTCCCACTATCAATCAAGATGGCCACTCTCCTCCCTAAGATCTGGCCGTGAACCCACATGGTCTAGGGAGCCTAATATCCAGACAGAGCCTGGAGGGAAATAACATAGTATTCCACTTCTGGAATCACCTCCATCTACTGAATCCTAGGGTCTTCTAAAAGGTCAGGGTCATCTTCCTCGTTAACTTGCAGAAGGTAAACATGTTGGGCCTTGCATTTGTGACCTAGGACGAATTTCTTGTCACATTTGTAGCACAAACCCTTCTCTCTTTGGGCCTGCATCTCCGTCCATGACAGTTTCTGGTGGGTGGGAGGGGCTTAACAGTGGTAGGAGTTGGAAGCAATGGTCTTGGGTTGGGTTCAACCTTCGGGTAGGGGTTCTTTTGCATTGGACCCGCCTAAGATCCCGTAAACTTCCCTAGTTTCTTAAGTCGATCCAGCCTTTCTTCTTGCAGTTTTGCCAAACCCACCGCCGCAACCAACGTATCTGGTTGCATGGTGTTCACCTCAATCCTTATATCATCCCTCAATCCCCCTATGAAACATCCCACCAGAGCAACCTCCGGCCAGCCACGAACTCTCGTGGCCAACCGTTCAAACTCATTTAGGTATTCTCTCATAGTACCGGTTTGTTTCACTCTTGAGAGGGACTCATTGAAGTTCTCATAGCGAGAGGGCCCAAACCTCACATGTAGAGCCTTAGTGAGGTCCAACTAGGTGGTTTGTGGGTGGGTCTTCTGGTACCATTGGTACCACATAATTGCTTTGCCGTCCATGTGAATGGCTGCAATGGAAACTCTTTGGTCTGTTGGGGTTTCATGAAACTCAAAATACCGCTTAACCAAGTATATCCAAGGAACAGGGTTATCACTTGAGTATAGTGGGAAGTCAATCTTGGCTGCCTTGACAGGAAAGACTCCACCTCGCTTTCTCCCGTTGCTACTACTGGATCCCTCGACCTCCGAAGCTCTGGGTGCCACCGATAGCCGTTCGAACTAACCGACCAATGCTGAGAGCGTCTCCTTGATGTCTCTCAACTCATTAGTGGTCTGCCGCACCTCCCCTTTGATCCGATCAATCCTTTCCTCTACCGCTACAAATTTGGTCATCAGCATGGAAGCTAGGCTCTGATACCAACTAATGAACTTGCTTCTTCTGATTTAGTTACAATTAGAGGAGTTGGTTCAAGGGAGCTCACCCTCCTGAAATGGATGAAGAGAGTAGGAAGAACAGAGAGGAAGAGAAGAAGAAGGGAGGCGGAAGAAGACTCGGAGAATATTTCCTTTCATGCTAGCTCAACAGTTATTATAGATATTTGTAGTGAGTGACTTGTAACAAACTAACGATCTCTAATCATTCTTCATGACGTGGACGACGCGTGTAAACAAACCTCAGAGGAGTGTCATGGGCCTATTTCCCTACAATTGGGCCTATTTCTGGGCTAGTCCTAACAGAATTACTAGCTGATTTGGTTCACAAGGAGCTCCTGCATCATGAACATGGGGAGTTTACTAAAATGAACTCAAATAAGTGAGTTAGGGGTCCTATCAAATCGCAATAGGCCCTAGGGTGCCAATGAGGCTAATAGGATGGAATTGTCAAGGAATAAGATCACTATTGATAGTTTAATCCCTTAAAGAGATCCAGAGAAAAGAAAGAGCTGAAATCTTTTTTTTTTTTTTATGGAAACTAAATCTACCCTTGTCTCTTGTAAGAATTCCTTGAAATTCCTAAATGAGTGGAGTTGTTGGGGGGTAGATTCCAGAGGCCTCAGTGGGGATTTAGCCTTATTTTGGGTGCCGGAATTAAATCTTGAAGTTCTGTATGCTAATGTAAATTTGATTCATGTTAGAATAACTGAACAAAATGGGGAATCATGGTATTGCTCATTTGTTTATGGAGAACCAAAAAAAGAAAAAAAGGAAAGACTTCTTACAAAAATGGGGTTTTCTAGGGAGGTTAGTAAAGGGCCTTGGGTCTATTTTGGGGATTTCAATATGATTTTCCATGTCTATGAAAAAGAAGGGGGGAAGATGGTTGCTAAAAACTATATTAGGAAAAATAGAGAATTTCTAGAAAGTTGTGATCTTCAAGAGATGGAATAGTTAGGTCCCCTGTTTACATGGACAAATAAAAGGGAGGGAACAAATTGTATTAGAGCTAAACTAGACAAAGTTGTTTGCAATAAACCTTGGTTAGACCTCTTCCCTAATGGGATAGCTAAAGTTTTGTGTACTCTGGGTTCTAGCCATAACCCAATTCTATTAACCACAAAAAGACAAATCAAGAAACCTAGAAGGTTGTTCCGTTTTGAAGAAATGTGGACTGACCATGGGGATTTTGATAGAATCCTGAATCAGTCTTGGACTCAAGCAGAGGTAAGGGGCTCCAATTAGAATATCCTCAGGCAAAAAAATTAGAGCTCTAAGGGATAGTTTGGTGCAGTGGAACAAAAATGTTTTTGGAAATGTACAAAAAAAGATAGGGGAATTAAAAGAAAGAGTAGTTGTTGATTCCTACAAGATGGGCCCGGATTTCAACCCAACTGATGTCAAGAATTTAGAAAAGGAACTTGAAGTCTGGCTGAAAAGGGAAGAGATGTTATGGCACCAAAAATCTAGAGTAAGATGACTCCAATATGGTGATAAAAACACAAAATATTTCCATTCCATAGCAAAGGGCAGAGGAAAAAGAAATAGAATAGATGCTTTGAAAAATAAAGAGGGAGATTGGATAGGGACTGAGAATGAGATTACAAAAGAGTTAGAAAATCATTTCAAGGAAATATTCAAGTCATCAAATCCTGGTGGATTGGATGAGTTGATTAATTTTCTCAACCCCAAGCTGGATGACCATGACAAAAAGGCTCTAGAAGCAGAAGTCAGCAAGGATGATACCAAAGTAGCCCTTTTCCAAATGGCCCCAAGGAAAGCCCCAGGTCTAAATGGCTATCCAAATTTTATCTTCTAGAACTATGGTGGGGAAGGATGTGGTTAGGGCAGTTAAACAGTTCTTCAATACAGTGCAACTTTTGGGGGAGTACAATGAAACCTTTATAGCTTTAATCCCAAAGACAAGACACCTGGAGATAACAAGTCAATTCGGACCCATTAGCCTATGTAATACAATCAAGGTTTTAAAAGGCTAAAGGCGGAGGCGATGCAGTTGGATGCTAAAGAGGTGAGGCATAAGCCTCAAGGCAGTTTAAGGTGTAAGCCTCAAATTAAAACTTAAGAATTATGGAAACATAGAAAGAAATAAATAATTGAAATTTTAACAAGTACAATTGGAGGGTTTTATGTAAAAATTTAGAAACTAATAGTAATCAAATTAAGTTATAACTTATAACAAATAAAAAGAAATAAGACAAGTGAATTATTCAATATGTAAATGCCTCCAAGACAAAGAAAAAACAAGTAGCATCTCATCAACTAGCAAGTAATGAATTAAAAGAAATCTGAATTCAATTCAAATCTGATTAGAGTCAAAGTTTTTTTTCCATGGATCAACATGTAAATCAGTTTAGAGTCATCTCTAGTTCATTTTATTAAAATATACAATATTTTGTTCATTTTTAGTTTAATTACATCTGAATTATATCCGCCATAAACTCTATTGAAAAGACCTAAATTCTAATTTGAAACTTTTAATATAACTGATTGGATCTGTTTGCAACTCTAATTTTACCTTTTATTGATGTTGGATGCATTAAAAAAATCTTTCATATAATTCAGTTTACATCAAGAGGAGTATCCTACCCAAATCTAATTGGCATTCATCCTAGGGAAATAATTTAGAACACTGACAAGGATTAAATAAACCATGAATTACAACACCAATTAATCTACCAACTCTAAAAGTAGAAGAAAAGAAAAAAATGATTCAATGAAGTTCCAACAGTAAATCAGTAATAGAGCAATCAAATTTGTTCTTGTTGGATACAAGAGAATGAGGTCCATTTTTGGTACCAAAACATGAAATCCATAGGGTATATGGTTATAATTTGAAATGGAGAAAGTAAAGAATGCGAAAGTTGAAAGAGAGAGGCTCGGTTTTTCTTGGCAGAGCTAGGGAAAGCTAGCTACTGTTGTGCTTCACTCGGTATAGCAGTCCATCACAAGAGATAAAGCACTAGAGACTCAACAGGACGAGTCTATGACATCAGTAGTGCCAGAGAATCACAAGAGGCCGAACACCATCAACTGCCTATAGATTTCTGGCCGAGATTTCCATAGAAGTAGAAAAAGGCTTATAATTTCTGTAGATTAATTGGTGTTGGCTTCTCCATTGTAGAGTTTTTCAGGACTGTGAGTTACAAGGTGTACTGAATGTAAGAAGAAGAAAGGGGAAGGATGACTAACCTATACGGTTTCATCAGTCCCTCCTTTGGATGAAGAAGCCACAAGCCAACAACAGAGTAGAGTAGAGTTTGGTGAGAAAATCCCCTATTCCCCTTGAGTTCAATCCCTCTTTGGCCTGAAAATACAGTTTTGATCGATGGGAGCCCTAATGTTTTGGAGTTTTGAGTTTTTTTTTCATTTTTACAATTTTACCCATAATAAATTCTGTTTTCCCCCAGCCCAAAGTAACTTAATTTGAGGCCCTCGCCTCACTTAAACTGAGGCGAAAGGCTACGCCTCACCCAAACTGAGGCTTATGCCCCTTGTCATGCAGCTGAGGCTATTGAGGCTAGGCAAAATCTGGGTGCCTCGTCTTGAGGCGTACACCTCTCACCTTTTCTTAGATGCCTTTTAAAACTATAAATACAATATATAAAATAATCTCCAAAATCCTTGTTAATAGGGTCAAGCCTCTTTTGGGAAAGCTAGTCAGTGAAAACCAAAGTGCCTTCACCCCGGACAGATTCATTCAGGATAATATCCTTGTTGCCCATGAGATCATCCACTACAAAAAGAAAAAGGAAAAACCCCGTTGATGGCTCTAAAATTGGATATGAGCTAGGCTTATTATAGAGTACAGTGGGTTTTTCTAGAGAATGTGTTGTTAAAGATGGGTTTCAGATGAAAGTGTGGGTGGATTGGGTTACGGAATGTTTTACTATTGTGAGTTACCAAATCCTGATAAATGGTTCTCTAGGTAACAAATTTAAACTTGAAAGAGGTTTGAGACAAGGAGACTCCCTATCTCCCTACCTCTTCCTCTTCTGTTCAGAAGCTTTATATACTCTACTGACCCACTTAGTAACTCGAAAAAAGATCTCAGGAATTAAAATTACAAGGAACTGACCAAGAGTATCTCATCTATTTTTTGTAGATGATAGCTATATCTTCCCCAAAGTTGACCTCTTGGAGGGCAAAACCTTACTGGAAGCTATCAAATTGTATGAAAGGGTATCCAGTGAATAGGTAATTTATGGAAAATCTAAGATTTTATTTAGCAAGATGCATCCTAAGTTGCAAAAAGAAATGGCAAAAGATCTTAAAATGAAAAAGGTTGACCAACCCTCAATTTATTTAGGCATTCCTACAGAAATTGGGAGATCCAAAAGAGCTCTATTCAATCATTTATTAGAAAAGACTGGAAAGAAATTTAGCTAAATGGCAGAGTCTTTTACTTTCTCCAGCAAGGAAAGAAACTTTATTGAAATCAATAGTGACTGCAATCCCTACTTATACTATGTCCTGTTTCCTTTTGCCTATAAGTGTGTGTAATGATTTAAAAAAGTTACAAAGGAGTTTATGGTGGGGAAACTCCAGTAACCAAAGGAAAACTCATTGGGTCAGGTGGGAAATCCTAAGTAGGAACAAGTGGGATGGCGGTCTAGGCTTTAGAGACCCACACTGTTTTAACCGTACTCTCCTTGCTAAGCAAGTTTGGAGACTAATCACTGAGGAAAACAATTTGTGGGTAAATATCATGAAAGCAAAGTACCTTAGAGGGGAAAGTTTTCTCTCATCAAATTTGAAAAAAAAAAGGTTCATGAGGTTGGCAAAACCTATTAGTTGCCAAATAAGTGTTGTGCCAAGGAACTTATTGGGTAGTTATCTCAAGCTCCAAAGTTAAAATATGGGAAGACCCATGGATTCAACAGAACTCGAGTTTTAAAATAATGGGCCTAGGACCAAACACACAAAATTTGGTGTGGGTAAAAGACTTAATCATGCAAGGGGAAAGGAGAGGGAATGAGAGGCTTATAAAGTTCTAAGAGAAAACTTTGATGAGGTCACTGCAAAGAATATTCTTAGCATCAATCTAACTGTTGGGAACTGGGAGGATAAACTGAGATGGAATCTAAACCAAAATGGAGTCTTCACTGTTAAAATAGCCTACTTCATTGCTAAAGGCTCCACCTAGAAGGTGATTTATCTTCAACAAATGAGAATCAAAGGATTAATTTAGATAAATCCTAATCGAAGGAATTGTGGGAAGCAAAAATTGATCAAAAAATTAAAAACTTTGTTTGGAAATGTTGCAGAAATGCCATTGTGGTGAGAGAAACTGTTTTAAAAAGGGGTTAACAGAGACTGAATTGTGTCCAATTTGCAACAATTCCCCTGAATCGGTTACTCATTACCTTCTTTTCTGGAGCTTTGCCAAATCAGTTTGGTTTGGAAGCCCCCTAGGTTGTCTAATGAACCAGTTCGAAATGACTCTACCTCTTTCTCTAAGTGGCTGATTGTATGGCTAGAAATCTATAATAAAGAGAGTGATGCAAAGGATATTTTGTTGGCTTTCTCCTTTCTAGTAATCTGGAATATTTGGAAATATAGAAATAGGAAGGTTTTTGAGGGTTCTAACCCAAATCCTAGAGCTACTATGATTGTGTTAAGCAGATTGTGATGGGGAGGATGAAGATTTCCCCAAAAAGATGGCAAGGTTCTTTGCGAACTCCTAATCAGAGGGGAAATTTAGTTTTTTGGGAGTGTCCTCCGCGAAGTTCAAGCTGAACATGGATAGTAGTTTCAAAAGCCTAGGTACTTAGGGTTTTGGTGGTGTTGTTAGAAATAGTTTGGGTAATTTTGTAGCAGCCTCTTTTGGCACTTCAAAAGGATCATCTCCAATTCAAGCAAAGGATCCTGCTTTGCATAAAGGTTTGCTTCTGATAAAAGACCTGAACCTTTCTAAGGTAATAGTGGAATTAGATTGCAGTTCCCTCATTCAAGCTTTATCTAGTTAAAGAGCTGAAGTGGCAATGGATGCTTTATTTTTCTGCAGAGATATTTTAGAACTAGCTTGTAGTTTAAATGTTTATTTTAATCATGTAAACAGGATAGGTAATCAGCTGGCCCATATTTTATCCAAGAGGGGTCTAGAAGAGTCTAGTATATATGTTGAATGAAGTCCTGTGTGGCTTTAGGACTTTTTCTAGTATAGGCTATCTCTCTAGAAAGTAACCAAATCATGAGAGATATAACTCAACTTTTTGTTCAAAAATTCTACCAAGTAGACAACAAAAAAATCCTTGAGCAATTAGCATCTCCATTAGAAATAAAAGAAAAGACAAATATGTTAGACAGTTTTGTATGCCCTTAGCTTCAATCAGAATGATGTACTTTATGAGTTTATTGTAAATGAATAAAAGTGCATATTTGATTCATATTCCCTTGGTATGTTTCTGTGTAATACCCTTAAATTGGACACTTAATGAGACTCGTGTTAGTTTAGAATGTTCACAGCCAGTGGGTCGGTCTAGGGAGACCTATCCTGATAAGGCTAACACTGTTATGCCACCAAGTCGGTTGGGGTGGCCTATCTCAGCTACCAGGGTGAGACCCTAGGCACATACAGTGTAGGATTAATTGAATCTTTGAACTGGACCAAATTTCCAGTATTGCCCTGGACCTTGGAGATTAATGGGCAAAACTGGAAAGTTACACCCAACCCCTAGACTTGATTATGATACTGGACTAGGTGTCGGATTGGGCTATCTTTGATGTACCAATCAGTGAGATCCTTAGCGGGGGTCAAAATATGGGTATGTTGGGACAGTTTGAGAATTCATCTAAGTGGGTGATCATAATGACAGTATCAGCCCCTTTGTTGGACAAAGGTAATGATCGATGATGCACTCTCACTGATGGAAACCAAGACTGCCGGCAGCCGATTTCAATCGTTGAGATTTGTTTCGCAAAATATATTTTATATGAGATATACAAGTATATATATTATGGTTTCTAAAATGTTTGCAAAAGGTTTCAATTCCCGGGATCCATATAAGCAGAGTACAACACTGTTCCTTGCAGCCGAGGGAGATGTCCTCTTTTGTCGGACAGTGTTTGATCATTATGGGCTGAGAGGTTAAGTGTAAGACCATTGAGGGTAATACCTGATGGGCTAATCTTGCATCTGCCCACAGTCCCTGGGTGTTACAAGGTGGCTTGGCCCAAGGAGCACTTAGGGTAAGTTGTTGGGCCCATAGAGCCCATTTGATGGGTTTCAAGGGGTGCACTGTCCTTAGCAGTGTATTCGGCCAGGCCTTGTAACAAAGGCTGGGCCGAACCCCTGTGGCTGATGTGTAGATCAATGTTTGGGTCCCACGCCATACAAGGAAGCCCAACTGGGCAGCAGTTATGAAGGATAAGTGAGCACATAAGCTTAATGGGCCTAAAGCCCATTTCGAACTGGACTAATTTAATAAGTTAAATATGGGCGAATTCTGAGATGGATCAGCAGATCTGAATATGATTCAGATCTAGAAACCTCTTAATGAGATTAGGAGAAGGTTGATTTAATCTGCAGATAAGATAAGGGTTTATCCTTATCACCAAAAAGGATGTCTGATCCAAATATGATTTGGATCAGCAACTCTTAATTGGATTAGGAGCTGATCCTTTGGGGTTACAAAAGAAGGAGGGGGGGGGGGGGGGGCAGCCTTTAGAAGATACATACTCACATCCTCTTCAGAGCTGAAAATACAGAAGGAAGAATTAAGCAACCCTGTAGAATTCTTTCTTGCCGCCTCCTTGTTCTTGCCGCCTAGTTTGCCAGTTCGTTCTCCAGTTGTGGGAGAAGTCAAGATTCGATCTTGACATCAGTTCTTTGTGAAAGGATTGATAGGAAGCTGTGCTCATGTGCCATTCTGTTGTTTCTTGCAAAGGACAGAGTTCTTGGAGAAGAACACTGCTGATTCTGTTCCATCCTACACTGCGCCATCTTCAGTGGGAGCAGTCTTTGGATCATTCCTTGGGCGTGAACACCTTCATTGGGAGATATTACTTCTCCATATCAGGTATAATTCTCTCCTACTGCTTTTGTTCAGATCTGATTCAGTTTATGGTTCAAGATTGATCCTTGAAAATATGATTTTCTAAATAGGGAATTCGATTCCCAATTGAAAGGGAGAGAAAATTTTTTGAAATCCACCCACCTTATTCTGCAAGATTTGGGCGTCCATACGATGGATCTCTCATCCCTTCAAAATACTTGGGAGGGAGAGTTACGAAAGAGACTTTTAGTCAGTATTCTATTGCATTAGTGTCATGTTGGAAATTCATTTTTTTTAGACCACATCTGATGTTAAGAAGAAAAACAGCCTCTGGAAATGAAATGACTGTTCAAAATGTTGCAGAAGATTGATTGAGAATAGAAGAAATCAGGTTTCAAGAAGAGAGAAGAGGAAGAAGAAGGTGGCGGCAATAAGGGTTCAGAGAGAGATTTTCAAACATAACCTCCTCTTACACCCCTAATACTATTTCATTAACTTAATTTTTGTAATTTACAAAGAGGCCCTTAGTTGGGCAGATAATTAAAAGACATAAGAGAAAAGGCCCAAGTTGAGGCCCATTATAGAAAAGAACATAAAGAAACAAAATAAGACAAACAGTCTATGGGCCATTCGACCCATCTTCTCTACACTCCCCCTCAAGCTGAGTGTAGATGTCAATCATGCCAACTTCAATATGTTTGGTTCTGTCATGTTGCACTAGATTGTGAGCAATGTTGATGGCAACCTGATTATTACAGTATAGCATCAATGGCTTATCATGCTCAATACCCAGTTCCTCCATCAAGGATCGAAGCCACAGCAGCTCAGAAACTTCGTGAGCTATGGCTCTGTATTCAGCTTTGGCTGAAGATTTGGAAACAACTGATTGTTTCTTGCTTCTGCCACCAAGCTACAGTACCTAGAGGTAGATCTTCTGTCATCGATATTTCCAACCCAATCAGCATCTATGTAGGCTCTAAGTTTCATATGACTGTGCTTAGTAAATAGAATTCCCTTTCCAGGAGAACCCTTCAAATAACACAGAATTCGTTTTGCTGCTGCCATGTGAGTGTCCCTGGGAGCATGCATGAATTGACTAATGCAGCTAACAGTAGAGTCATGCACAGATAGAGCAGTTTTCCAAGTAGCCTCTAGAAGACTCCCTTATCTTTCAACAATACTCCATCTGAGGCAAAGAGTTTATGACTCATATCAATAGGAGTAGCAACTGGTCTAGCACCCATCTTCCCTATTTCAGTGAGCAATTCAAGTACATACTTTCGTTGAGAGGTAAGGATCCCATCCTTAGATCGAACAACTTGTATACCAAGAAAATATCTCAATTCCCCCAAATCTTTGATCTCAAACTTTGTATGAAGGAAATATTTAAGATCATTAATCCTTGATACATCATTACCAGTCACAACTATATCATCAACATACACAATCAGATATACTACCAAAGAGCCTCTCCTCCTCACAAAGAGGGTATGATCAGACTAAGTCTGTACATAGCCAAAGTTAAGAAGGGCAGCCCTAAACCTTTCAAACCATGCCCTAGAGGACTGTTTAAGTCCATAAAGAGATTTATTCAGCTTGCAGACTTTCCCTTCTATATCTGTTTCATACATCCCTAGAGGAAGAGACATATAAACCTCCTCATGTAACTCCCCATTTAGAAATGCATTCTTTACATCCAACTAGTAAAGTGGTCAATCTGAGTGTGCAACCAGAGATAGTAGAACTCTCACAGAAGTCATCTTTGCAACAGGAGCAAAGGTCTCTAGATAGTCAATCCCATATGTCTGTGTATAACCTTTTGCAACCAGTGTAGCTTTGTACCTTTCAGTGGTGCCATCAACATGATATTTGATGGTAAAAACCCACTTACAGCCTACTAGTTCCTTTCCTTCAAGAAAATTAACCACTTCCCAAGTGTCATTCTTCTGCAGGGCATCCATTTTTATTCTCAAAGCATCCCTCCATTCTAGAATAGTAAGAGTTTTTGACACAGACCTGGGTATTGGGTTAGAAGCAACAGAAGAAAGATAACCAAAATATGAAGGAGAGCAAACTATAAGAAAGGTGTTTGAAAATGCAATATGTAGTACACTTCCTTTTACCTTTCCTGATAGCAATAGGAACACCAAGGTCTAGGAAGGATGGCTCCAAAGGGGTTGTATCAATACATGTTGTCTCTTCTGTGACTGGAAGTGCAGGAAGCTCATGTGGTGTAAAGGAAACAATCTGCTCACTTCTAGTTCTCTGCCGTTAGTACAGCCTGGGATTAAAAAGAGGACGAGGAGGTAATGGAGGAGGAATAGGAACACTAGAATGAGAATGAGATGATTGATCCTCCCTTGAATTATTTGAAGGAGGAAGATGCTCAAAGGAAGACTTAATTGGACAAGAAGGGGAAGAGCAAACAACTGTAATAAATTCTCCCCCTTTGGACAATGCCTCTCTTGAGAAGGATCATAAAAGGAATAAAGCTCATCAAAGGTGACATCCATTGAGACATATCAAGTTCCAGTCTTTTAGATCAAAACAACAATAACCCTTTTGTGTGTGTGGGGGGGGGGGGAATAACCAAGGAAAATGCACTTGTGGGCTTTTGGTTCAAATTTATGTCTCTGGATACATGGAATATGCACATAACAAGTGCAGCCAAAGACATAGAGTGTAATAGGAAAAAGGTCCTTGCTCGGATGAAGAAGACTGAAAGGAGACTTAAATCTCAACACCCTGGATGGCATACGGTTGTTTAGGTAGGTTGCAGTGAGAACAACATCACCCCAAAATCTTGTAGGGGCAAGTGAGGCAAACAGGATACTTCTTACGACTTCAACAATATATGCCTGTTTTTTCTTTCAACAACTCCATTCTGTTCTGGGGTCCTAACATAGGACCTTTGGTGAATAACCCCAAATCAGTGATATAACATGTTAGGTTTTTCTCAAAATATTCTTTTGCAGTGTCAGATCTAAAAATTTTAATTTTGGTATCAAATTGGGTTATAACAAATTCAGGGAATTGCCTCACAGGTCTGGGAACTTCATCATGGGACTTCATAAAAAATATCAAAGTATATCGTGAAAAATCATCAACGAACAAGATAAAATATTTGTAGCCACCCATAGAGGGTAAGTGGTAAGGCCCCCACATTACAGAGTGTACAATATGGAATAAAGAAAAAGATCTTTTATTACTCAAAGGGTAACTGCTTCTACAATGTTTTAACAACTCACAAAACTCACAATGAAGACTCGACAAACTAATTCCCTTAAATAGTTCTGGGAATAAATGACTCAATGAAGTAAAAGAAAGATGACCCAAACGAAAATGACATAACATGACACGACTAATAAACTCTGAAGATGTAGATCCAAAAGCAGCTTTCCTAGGTTGTCAATGGCCTTGTCCATGATTGTCCAACACAGATATATTCCATTTGCCTCATGGCCACTCCCCATCACTTTCTGGGACTCTAGATCCTGAAAAACACAATAGGAAGGAAAAAATGTTACACAACAGTTCAATGACTTAGTTAGGCTGCTTACAGATAACAAATTTGTATTTAGTTTGGGTACATGAAGAGCAGAAGGAAGTACCAAAGACTCTGTAGCCTTGATGGTTCCCTTGCCAGAGATAAGAGCGAGAGAGCCATCGGCTAGGGTGATTTTGTCACGGCTAGGAAGCAAATCATAAGAAATAAACAAGGTGGAAAGAATCCAAGGGATCCTACGATTACCTGAGATAGTTGTATGGTTGGCAAAAGCCCGTATACCCGAATGAGAAAATGCAGAAGAGGTTGGATTTCCCAAAGGGTTGGAAGAAGAGGCCACACCTTCTAGGTGACTGATCATCCTTCCAAACTTCTCATACTTTGCCTTCATAACTGCTAACTACTCACTAGCAGTCCTCTCTTTAGTTAGGCATCTGTTACTATCTGAACCAGCAACAGTATTGGCACTCCCTGCCTTCATATTATCAGATTTCTTTTGAAAACGAAGAGGAAGAAGCTTTGGATGCAATTTCCAACACTTGTCTTTTGTGTGTTTTGGTTTCTTACAGTACTCACAAATAATTTCTTTCTTCCCTGAGCCAACTGGACTTCCTGTAATTCCCTTAGGTTTCACCCCCATATTAGCAAAGTGATCATTTAGATTAGCCCCTTGAACCTGGACTAGCCTCTTGCTTTCTTCACTGCTTACCAAGGCATAGGCTTGAGACAATGAAACACTATCCTTGGATAAGATATTCTATTTTGTGATGTCATATTCGGGATTCAGCTCTATCAAAAACTCAAACACCCTGTTTCTCTCAACAAGTTTTCTATAGGTAGCAGCATCATTAGTGCTTTCCCACGCTATAGTTTTCATCAAGTCAATTTCTTACTATAGAGATTTCAGTATAGAGAAATAAATAACCAAAGGTTTCTCCCCCTGCCTTAAAATTTTCACATCACTCTCAGCTTGTATGCTCTAGCTACATTTAATTTATGGGAATAGGTTTCAACAACACTGTCCCATATTTTCTTTGTTGAATTCATCCACAAATAGTGTTGACTAATTTGAGGTTGCATTGAGTTCACTAACCATTTGAATACAGTATAATTTTCTTGCATCCATTTTTTATAGGATGGATCATCTTTCGAGGGAGCCTTCTTGCTCCCAGAGATATAACCCCATTTGCCTCTACTGTAGATATGAATTTTTACTGATTGTGACCATGCTATATAATTAGTTCCATCTAACTTAACTATGGTCACAACTAGTAGAGTGTCAACAGAGGCTCTCGAAACTTGTCTAGATTCAACAACATGCTTGTTTTCAACTTATGAAGGGTCCATCTTCTTAAAACACTTAAAAAATAAACTCTAATAACTTTAAATAACAATCAATGAAGACAGAAAAAAATATTGTGTTGTGAATCAACGTTCATGCAGTCGTACCTGTTAACTGCGTTACACCTAGAACATGAGAGAAATAGAAAAAGCTCAGCCACACCTTGTAGACTTCACAAAACACCAAGCCACTTGAATCGATCTTCAAGATGAAGAACAAGAAATCTTTCAATCACTGAGTGCCCAGATCGAACTCTTGTGGTGCCCGCAATTAGATTTCTCCAATTAATTAAGGTTTGGGCGACACAATTGATATTGCCAAGAGGACGACAAAGATAGTCTCCTTCTCTCTAGAAACCACTAACAACTGGGCTGAAAAATGTTTCTTTAACTATTCATCCAATTCAGTTCTCCATACACATTGTGTATGGGAAGAAAGAGGAGAAAAAGAGAAGAATAAGGGCCATCTTTGACGTTTGAGAAGAAAAACAACCTTTTGAAATGAAAGGACTGTTCAAAATGTTGTAGAAGATTAATTGAGAATAGCAAAAATCGGGTTTCAAGAAGAGAGAAGAGGAAGAAAAAGGTGGCGGCAATAAGGGTTCAGAGAGAGATTTTTTAACATTACCTCCTCTTACACCCCTAATCCTATTTCATTAACTTAATTTTTATAATTTATAGAGAGGCCCTTAGTTCGGTAGATAATTAAAAGACATAACATAAGAGAAAAGGCCCAAATTGAGCCCCATTACAGAAAAGAACATAAAAAAACAAAATAAGACAAACAGTCTATGGGCCATTTGGCCCATCTTCTCTACAGTTTGGTTACATGTTTTTTTGAAAAATTTGTTCTTAGACCATGCCTTAAAAATTAGAAAAGGTGTGATTTGAGAAAACATCTTTTTTAGCATTTTCTCTTTCTTTTTTTTATTGTTGTTGGTAACATTATGTTGATGTGGTGTTGAAAAACACCTATTTGGCAACAACCGACAACAGTCCAATGGGAAAATTACATACCAATGCAGCACTGTTTTCTCATAAAACACCTCTCCGAAAATGGCATTAGTTCCAAACATGACCCTAGTCTTTTTTTGAAGCCTAAATATGGCCCTAGTTAATGTATTGCAAAACTAGAGAAAGATATGCACACTAGAAAAAGAATAAGTCCTCTCTAAGGCTAGGAAAATTACATTGATCAAAGCTGTTAATAGTGCTATGCATCTATATTTAATGAACACGTTTCAATTCCTGAAAAATTGTCTTAATGAAATTGATAAACTCCAAAAAAATTTGAACCATAAACAAATTTTGCACCTATTTGTTTGTGCATATTAGTAGTGCAAATTTTTGCATTTGAAAAACTGATGCAAAATTTGCACATCCTCCTACCTTAATTCTCTCCTTCGAGATCAATTTGCTTCCTACCTTATTCCCCCAAAATAAATAACCTTCCTCCAGCATCATTTTCTTTCATATAAATTGAGGACCATTAGACCATATCATTTTATTTATTATAAACAAACAAAAGGAGACCACAAGCAAAAGCAAACCAAGATTTACAGTCCATTTGCACTCCTATGCATTTATACTGTGCAAATGACAGAAGCATGGTCTTTATTGCCTTTGATAAAATATGCAAGCCAATCTTAGTATAAGAGGAACCAAATGGATCAATGTGGCATATGTGGCAAGATTGGGGTGAAAATAATAACAAAGGAAAACAACCTGTGTGCCAATATAATGAGGTTTTGGATGGATTGAGGATCAAAATTTTGCAACGTATTAGCCCGTATCAGCCAATATGCATGTACTTGTAAGTCACCGATATGCTAAATATGGGATTTTTGGCGTTTGGACCCATTTTTTGGTAGGCAGGCATTCGATCAACCCCTTTGACAACTTAAAAAATTAAAAAGATTGTGATCAAAACACCTGATATGCTCCATCTAATATATCAGGTTGTATCGATACTTTGAACCTTGGATGAACAACTGGTTTTTTGGTCAAATTTGAACATATCCACAACTAACCCAGATCAAAAAACAAATGGGTTTATTGATCACGATAACTAGTATTGGAAGAGAAAATACTTGAGCAATAATCGATTATATTCAAGGAATAGAATTCTGGAAATGAAACAACCCCAATTCCATACTCGGCGTTAGAAGAAGTTAATATGGGGAGAGAACCCAAATGGGAGTTTCTCTATCAAGTCAGCTCTGAAGTTGAATCAAATTCACATTGAGATAAACCGAGGTTTCCTCCTCTCTACATTGGCACATCCACACAATTGTTCATAATTATAGAACAATACTGTCTCAGTTGCAACTCATCTCTCATGTTTACGGACCAGGGAACATTCCAGCCCATAAAGTAGCAAAGTATGCTCTATGTTTGGGGCCTTTCTGGTTTTTGAGATTTGATTGTTGATGAATGAAATTTGGCTAAGGGAAGGATCCAAATAAAATCCTCCCAGCCTCCAGAAGTATAAACCACCCAAGCAACATGACTATATAAAATTAACTTGGACAACTCAAAAGGTAAAGAAGGCATAACTTCTATGGGTTGCATTGGCAAGAAGAGTGGCGGCTAGGGAAGCTCTTCTCATGGCAAAGGGTGGCGGATTGAAAGTGTGGATTGAGGGAGATGCAAAGCTAAGATGAATTGCCTAGGCTCAGTTTGGAAAGAATATACAAATACAAATATTTACAATGCAAATACTTACAAAATAATACAAAATACAAAGTTTTGTACTTTACATATTTTTTATTTGTACTCCTTCCAAACTGAGCCTAAGTGTTTGGTTGCAGTGTAAATGTATTTGCACTAGTACAAATGCATAGGAGTGCAAATGAAAAAAAATGCAAATTCTCATTTGATTTTGTTTTGGGTTTTATTTTATTCTGTTTCGTGTCTTAATTTATTTCATTTGTACTGTAATCAAATAAAATAAGCTAAAATTTAATACAAAAATAAGTCAGATTTTACACAAATCATTTGCACTGCAATAGTTTTGCAGCAGTGCATATTTATTTGCATTACAACCAAACACAGCCTAAAGAATGAAACAACATCACCATGGGGGAGCATTGAATACATTATAACAAGGGACAATGGAAAATTTAGAGAGGCCAACCAAGTATAGAACTAGCTGAATGGCTAATGAGTCTAGAAATTTGTTTAGTGAGAACAACAGACTTTGCAAAGAGTTTGCTTTTGTATGCTGTTTTCTCCAATTGCTGGGTAGGGGCTCAACTTGCCCCAGGCTCATTGACTACAGATTTCCTCCTCACATAATCATCCTTACCCACAGCTAGCTGTACATTAGTAACATATCCCCATAAATGAAAACATATAATTACGCATATGAGTAGGAAATCCAAACTTAGGTTCATCTAGGGAAAAACTTTAGCCGTTGGGGCCAACAGCCTGTGCTATTGAGTGAATTTCTGGGAATGCCACATCACCATAAGAATGGGTAAATTAGTAATTATATATTAATTTATTTTTACTAAAAACCAAAGCATGGGCGTGAATAGGTGAACTGCCTAGAACGTGCCCAGCCCAGAAACTGTCTCAATAGCCTATGCTGTTGGGCCCAACAGCCAAAGTTAACCCTTCATCTAGTTGTCTCTGAGTTGGGATTGTCTCTCATGGGAGCCCCACAGAGCGACCCCATAGGCGCCCCACACCACATCCCAACTGCGTATTGGGAGCATCTCTCATTGACAAGTGTGGGAGATGTTTCCAATGCACGCTAAGATGTGCATGTGGATTGCTTGTGGAGCATGCTTTGTGGGGTGCCGATATGAACTTCCCGTATAGCACACCTACCAATATTTTAAAAATTGACACAGAACTGGAACCACTTTGACCACTGGTTTCCAAGTTAGTGGTTCAATCATCTGGTTCAAATGGATGGCTCATTGCAATTTAAAAAAAATGTAAAAAATTAAAACTTAAAATAATAAACAGCCAAAAACTATTGTCCAGGTTGAACGGGTCAACCATTTAGTCACCCGGGTCAATGGGTTGTTGATCAAGCCAACGGTTTTTGGCAAATGAATGGTTTGAGTGTAAAACAAAACTGGTTGCCTAGATGATTTCCGAGCTGAATGGCCTGACTGTCTAGGTCAACGACGGTTCAAAAACCATGCACCCCACAACACATCTCTCGTCCATGTCATTGGGAGATGTTCCTATTGCACAAGAGGGATGCGCATTTGGGATGCGCTTTGTGGGAAGCCCATCCAAATTCCTTGTATCTCATTTGTAAATCCGGATTTCCTCCTCACATATTCCCTATCCTTGACCCAATCCCCACTGAGGATAAAAATGACCCTCTCCATCCCCAACTCCCGACGAAGATGGGTTCTTTTTTGGGGACTTGGATCCTCAAAATTTTTAAATTAAAATTATTTTTAGAAAATAGATTCACTTAAAACAAGGGGAATATTTTAAAATATAAAAATATTTTAAATATATTTTGATATAAATAATGTCATAAATAATATAAATAATATTATATTTGTATATTTAATATATAATCAAAGTTAGAGTGGGATGAGGCGAGGAATTCACTCTCCATTCCCAATTCGATAGGGTTGGGGAAGTTGGGTACCTGAGAACATCTCCCCATAGATAAAAACATACTAGCATGGAGATGTTCTTGATGGACAACTAAAGGGATGTGAGGACCAATTTTGTGAGGAGGAAATCCAAACTCTTCAATTCTATCCAAAAATGAAAAAAAAACAAATAAAACAAAGAAAATAAAAATTAAAAAAAAAAAACTATTCAAGAGATAGTGGGCTATCCAATCCAAACTCAGTTCAAGATAGTGGGCTTTTTCTTTTGCTACGTGGCAAATTGAAAGGCTGAAGCATTTGAGGTCGGTTTTTCATGGGGAGATATTCCCAATGCAAGGCTGCAAGGGACTATAAGAATGGTGTGATCACGACTTGTGAGGATCAAATATAGAGTTATAGTATTTCGGATTCAGTCGTCACAAAACCATCCTTACGGTGACCCTTCTGGTTTACTCATCTCTCTCTTTTTCAGTTGATCTATTCTCACATGGCAATTTAGATCTCCTACCCATAGGGGTGCATTACTGATTACCCCGTGAGCCTTTTTTGTGAACCGAACTGGTAGTACTGGTTTTTGAAAAACCGGTAATCGGAACTGAACCGAAATCAGTCGGTTAACCGGTTCACCGGTTCAGTTAATCAATTTTTTGGTTTTTTAGTTTTTATAATATTTATTATATAAATATATATATATATATATATATATATATAAATATAATAAAAATTATAAATATATATAAAATATTATATTTTAAATAATATATAATATATAATATATTATAAATATATATTTATATAATGCATATTTATTAATTTACAATATAATATATATAAAATATATAGAAAAACATGTATACCGATCAGTTCGGTTAACCACTAGTTTTTGGTTCGTTTTAATCAGTTCGGTTTTTTGGTTTTTTTCTCACCCCTACCTGATGGTGCCCGATCTGGCTACTCCTAGCTGGAGGGTGATCCGAACTCCAAATGGGCGGCGAGCTGGATCGATCTGCAAAATAGTGTATCAGAGAACCCGGGGTAGCTAACCCGACGAGGTCGCTCCGATGCTTAAGTCAGTACTTATGTTATGAATGCGAGCTGAATGCTTGAGAACTTGAGTGCTAGTGAGTAGAATAATCACGGGTACCTTTGCCTTGAGATTTCAAGTCTTTATATACTAGAGTAGTCGTGGGCCTTACGGAAGAGCTTCGGGATCTCTGGCTTTGGAGATAATGCTAGTTCCGTTTTTGAAGGAAAGCAGTACGTTGATAAGGTTTATCATCTACCTCCAATTCAGGCGGAACCGGGATGAGTTCTTATCGTGATCTCGGGAAATTTGGGATTTGTTGGCTTATCGTGACCTCAAGAGATTCGGGATCTGTTGGAGAGGCCTTTGGAGCCGGTTATGCGGCGCTTCGGCTCATTATCTTCGAGTTGGAACTTTGATTCTTTAGTCTCGAACAGGATTGAGCGTTGAGGTGCCTCTACACCGAGGGAGATTTTGGGCCGAGGTGGCTGAATACCCGAACTGTGAATGTTTCGAACTGTGCTTGCCTGGCTAAGTTGTCATCCTTCGATCAGATCGTGCCTACGTGTCCCCTTCTTTCTAGGTCATGCCAAATCACCCTTCATCAATTGCCCCCCACTCCTCGTGTCAGGGGTCCCAACCCGGTGCGGGGAGTTCATGAAGAGTCTAGGTGGATTTGGCGCGAGGTCTAGTCAATTTGGAGGGCGAACCGTTGGTCGGGCATGTTCAACCATCTGGCTCAACCACGAAATGACCCAGGTCGCGTCCCGGGCACGCACGGACATCACACTATTTATAGATTCCGCGAACGCCAAAGAGCACGCTCAACCGATTTTGTCCTTGGGTAGCGTGCAGCCGGTTTTCATGGGAGCCGTCGGATCGTACAAGTCTCAACCGTTGATCACCGGATGCGGTGGACTATAAATAAGAGGCCAAAGGGCCCATTACCTTCGCCAAAAATCTTGTAATTGAGCTTTCCTGAGGTAGCGTCGGAGTCCTTCAACTCACCACTCCTTCCTTTGTGTCTGAGGTCGTTGCCGTCCTTTCGGTGAGTTCATCTTCTTTCATTAGTTGTTCCCCTTTCCTTTTCCTATCTAGTATGTCTAGTGCTAGCATAGATAGGTTACTTAGTGATTCTAGTGAGCTCGAGGGTGCCGAGGTGCGGTCCTCGGCTCCCGCCGATGAGGTCAGCTCTTCGCTAGAGAGCTCCTCTTTACACCACTTAGGGGAAACACCTTTACCCGACATCGGGCCATCTCGGCCTGAGGAACCTGAATCTCGGGTAGAGCGACCAACCTTCGGAGAGGGGGTCCCATCTTCTTCTCGGGGTCAGGATCCAGATGACTACGGCCCTTCCACGATGACCTCGGACAGATTATTGTCCTTGGTAGCCCGTTACCGTCTTCCGGACACCCTTACCTTTAGTATTCCTTTGGGTCAGTACCCTTGGGTTCATGGTCACCACGAGCTCGCGGTTTTTGAGGAGTAGCTCGTAGCTGGGTTGCGCTTCCCGCTCCACCCTTTCATCATAGAAATTATTAAGTTCTTCGACATTACCATTGACCAGTTACACCCGAACTCCATCCAAACCATTATTGGCACAATCTCTCTATTCCACGAGTATAACCGACCTCTTTTCCTAGACACCTTTAGTTCAATCTGCTCCGTCAAGAAGAACTCTGCTTGCCTATGTGGGGACACCCGACAGAGTTACTACATTTCCCCCCGCCCTGGGTTCAAAGTCTTGTTCGGTAGCCCAAACAATGTACCGGCTTGGAAGAGGAGGTACTTCTTTGTTCGGAACCCTGAGGGATGGCCATTCCCGACTCACTGGTGAGTGGCCATTAAGGACCTCGAGATTCGGCTGGATGCTGAGACTAGGGAGGTCACTAATTCCTGGAGGGATCTTGGCCTTGAAATGAAAGATTTCTTGGCTGAGGAGAAGCTTGTACGAGCTAGGCTGAGTCCTCCTGGTAGGCCTCCACCTCGGCACACACATTGCTTTTTGTTTCTTATTTTGCACTTACTTCACTTCGTGACTAACTTTTTTCTTTTTCTCTTGCAGCAGCTATGACAGGCGTTGATGCAACAAACCTTCTGTGAAGTGTTCAAAAGGGAAAGAAGAGGAAGACCTCGAAGAGGTCCCGTTGGGAGGAGGTCGGTCCTTCGATTCCCGCCCAACCCGAGGTCGCTGCGCCAGAGCCGATCTCAGCCAAGCTTCCGGAGGAGGAGGTTCATCCCCAACCTCCAGTCGTTGACCTAGATGAGGACCAGGACGAGGGAGCCCCGCCTCGCGAGCCCGAGGGTACTTCGGTGCCCGAACCTCAGCTCCCGAAGGAGAGCATAATGACTCCGCGGCTCGGGATCCTTAAGAGCAAGGACGTCGTGTTTCCTATGAAGGTCGCGGAATGGGCTGACATGCCAATGAGTCAGATCGGAGGAAGAGTGGCTAGTTACTGCATGGTGGTGAGTAACCCGCCCTTTTGTTTATTTTTTATTATTATTAATTTGTTTTCTATTCTTTCGTTAATAGTACTTACGCCTGCTTACCATTTGCCAGGTGAACTCCGCTATTCATTCCCTCGTCTACCAGCTTGAGATCCGTTTGAAGCGAGCCTAGGAGGCCGAAGAGAACGCTGGGAAGATTTACCGCGAGCTGGATTTAGATCGGGGTGAGGTTCTTCAAGCCAAGAAGGGAGCTCGGAGCCAGCAGGAGCTGATCCTTGTACTGACAGAGGAGAAGGAGAAACTCAAGGGGGAGAAGGAGGCTCTCTTGCTGGAGAACAAGAACCTCGAGGCGATGATCAAGGAGCGCACCGAGATCTTTGACACTGCCATCCAAGAGGCGCGGGTTCAAGAGAGAGATCGCGCCATCAAGGATTTCAAGGAGTCCCCGGAGTTTCATGAACTCCAGGTCGAGTATGGATCTAGTTCGTACCGGTCAGGCTTCAAGCTTTGCAAGTAGCTGATGCGACAAAAGTTTCCCGAGCTCGACTTCGGGTTTGTTTCCATGTCGGTCGTCACTCCTAAGATGGTGAAGGAGGTTGACGATGAACCTGACTCCTCCGAAGGGGAAAGCAACGATGAAGTTCTTGAGGCGAAGCCGTTAGGAGAGGCAGGCCGAGAGGACGGGGAGGAGGACCACATGGAAACCGACCTACCTACTGCAGGGGATTCTGGCAGATCGGATGTATAATCGTGCCTCTTTTCTTGGACCTCCTTACGTACAATGTACATTCTGAGCCTCCGAGCTCGGTTATAGTAGTTTTTCTTTTGTACTCGAAGTTCTACATCAATGAAATATAAGTGTTTTGGCAATCTCTGTGTGTGCAAAATTTTTTTCTAAGTGTAGATTATTCCCGAGCTGGCGAACTAAACCAAATAGGAATGAACTTTTCCTAAGTATAGGTTGTTGTCGAGCTGGTGAGCTCAACACTAGTAGGAACGATATACTTGTCATTGCATGCCAGGACAATCAGACACTGTAGGGTACATACCCAAACTGTCTATGCCTGGGTCACTTATTTGCCTAAGTGTTGGTTATTCCTAAGTGTCGAGTTAACGACCTCGGCTCCATGTGGGATTAACCTTACGTTGCTGTACGCCGAGGTGAATTAGACACCGTAGGGTTTGCACCCGAGCTGTCTATGCCTCATAGGCGACTAAGACTCGTCTGCGTATGCCGAAGAGGCGACTAGGACTTGTTTGTCTATGCCAAAGAGGCGACCGGGACTTGTCTGCCTATGCCAAAGAGGCGACTAGGACTTGTCTTCCTATGCCGAAGAGGCGACTAGGACTTTTCGTAGTGCCGAAGTCTTTTGTCAGCTCGGCGCCATAGCCCTTAGGCTTCTGGGAGTGACTCGCAGTCCTCTCTCTAGTCTGTCATCTTTTTCAACCAGTTCGGTGGTCACATAGACTTGAGAAAATTTTGCCTTAGAGTTGCAAATTCATGAGTAGTACCTTCTTAGGTTATCGATATTCCATGCTCGTGGTACCTGCTTCCCTTCTAAAGTCTCAAGCTCATATGTGCCTTCCCCAAACACCCACTTTACTCGGTATGGACCTTCCCAATTCGATTTGAGCTTGCCAATGCCAGGCTTAGGTACAATAACATTCCGAAGAACCAGATCGCCGACGCGGAATTGTCGTTTTCTAACCCGGGCGTTACAGTACCAAGCTACTCTTTGTTGGTAAGCTACGGTCTGAATGTAAGTTAGGTCTCATACCTCCTCTATCAGGTCTAGGTTGGTACGGAGCTTGTCATCGTTCGCCTCCTTATCGTAAGCCTCCAATCGTAACGTGGGTACCTCGATTTCCGCCGGGATCACCGCTTCTGTGTCATACGTGAGGTTGAAAGGGTTTCACCTATGGCGGTCTTAATAGTAGTTCGGTAGGCCCAAATGACACTGGGCAGTTTGTCCACCCACAACCCCTTGGCTCGAGATAAGTGAGCTTTCAATCCACGAAGTATCGCTTTGTTAGTTACTTCTGCTTGCCTATTCGCCTGGGGGTGTGCCACCGAGGTAAAATTTTGTTGAATATCTTTGAACTATTTCCCATTGTCGGATATCAGCACCCGAGGTAGTCGGATATCAACATATAGAAGAAATTCTATATGTTGCGGGTTGTGATCGTTACCAAGGGTTTAGCTTCCACCCACTTCGTAAAGTAATCTACTGCTACAACCAAGGACCTCCTCTGCCTTGTTGCTGGGGGGAAGGGGCCAAGGATGTCGATTCCCCCACTGCGCAAAGGGCCACGGGCTAGTGAGATATTTCAAATTAGTAGCAGGTTGATGATGAATGTTGGCATGCCTCTGGCACCTATCACATTTTTTGACGAGGTCGAGTGCATCCGCCTTCATCGTGGGCCAATAATAGTCTTGCCTTAACACTTTATGTATGAGAGCTCTGCCCCCAAGTGTTCGCCGGACAAGCCTTCATGGGTGTCGCGAAGTACATACTCAGCTTCTGAGGGTCGCAAGCAACGCAGGTAAGGGAGCGTGAAAGACCTTCTTTAAAGCTATCCGTCTATGATGACGTATTTAGCTGACTGACGCTCTACCCTTCAGGCCACATTATGTTTTGTAGGTAGGGTCCTATGGAGTAGATAACTCACGAGTGGGTCGATCCAGCTCGGTTCAGCTTGTGATACGGGAGCGACCTCTTCTGCCCCCCCGAGAATGTTGGGCCGAGGTAGGTCCTCTATGTACATAGTTCTCATGGTGTTGCTGCTCGTGCTAGCTAGTCGTGACAAGGCGTCGGCCTCAGCGTTCTTAGACCTTGGAATCTATCTGATGAAGTGGGGTCATGAGCTTCGTACTCGCCAGTGACTTGGTTAACCACTAGTTGTGAGTCGTTGCATACAATGAGGTGCTTTGCTTTCATTTCCCTTGCTAAGGTTAACCCGGCGACTAATGCTTTGTATTCTGCCTCGTTGTTTGATGCCTCGAATCCGAACCGAAGAGCATATTCCAGCTTCACCTCGCTTGGGCTATACAATATCAGTCCTGCACCGCTTCCCTGCTGGTTGGATGAGCCGTCGACATGGAGGATCCAGGGCTCCTCATCCCAGGTCGGTTCTGCTCTGACCGGGACTGGCACTGCACTGGTTGAAGCTCCCGTCGTGTGATCGAGCTTGGTCAGCTCGGGGGTTGCTGTACTGAATGTGCATTCTGCTACAAAATCAACCAAGACTTGGGCTTTGATTGCTAGCCGAGGCTCATACCGAATATCGCATTCGCTCAGTTCGATGGACCACTTCGTCAATCTCCCAAACACCTCGGGTTTGAGCAGAATCTACCTCAGGGGTTTGTTGGTGAGAACACCGATACTGTGGGCCTGGAAGTACGGGCAAAGCTTTCGGGTTGCTATGATTAGTGCGTATGCTAAATTTTTGATCTCCAGATACCTGGTTTCTGCATCCTGCAAAATTTTGCTAACATAGTAGATGGGTCATTGGACCCGATCTACTTCTTTGATCATACTGAACTAACCACCTCGTCGCTCGCAGAGAGGTATAGCTTTAAAACATCCCCTTCTTCGGGTCAGGTTAAAACTGGGGTGGTAACTAAGTATCTTTTTAGCTCGTCAAAGGCGAGCTGGCATTCTTCAGTCCATTCGAAGTCCTTACTCTTTTTTATCGCTTTAAAAAAGGGTAGGCACCGATCTGTCGACTTGGAAATGAAGCGGCTCAAGGCGGCTATCCGACCATTCAGCCTCTGAACCTCTTTTATTTTCCGGGGTGGTCTCATATCTAGAATGGCTTTTATTTAATCTAGGTTGGCTTCGATGCCACGTTGGTTGACTATATACCCTAGAAATTTACCCGTAGTGACTCCGAAGACGCACATATTTGGATTAAGCTTCATGTTATGTCTTCATAAAATTTGAAAAACATTCTTTAAAACATTCAACAAAGAGTTCGAAAACTGGGTCTTCACGACCATGTCATCAACATAACACTCTATTTTATTGCCAATTAACGGCTCAAAAATCTTATTTACAAGGCGCTGGAAGGTTGCCCTAGCATTTTTTAATTCGAAGGACATGACCTTGTAACAGTATAACCTGAGCTCAGTTATGAAGACGATCTTCTCTTCGTCAGTAGGATCCATCCTAATCTGGTTGTAACTAGAATACGTGTTCAGGAAGCTCAACAACTCATGCCCTGAGGTCGCGTCCACTAGGCAGTCGATCTTGGGTAGCGGGAAGCAATCTTTCGGGCAAACTCTATTCAGGTCGGTGTAATCGACGCACATGCGCCACTTGCCATTGGCTTTTTTTCACCAGAACCGGGTTTGCCACCCAACTCGGGTAATGGACTTCCCTGATGAAGTCTGCCGTGAGGAGCTTCCCAACCTCTTCATCGACTACCTTCCAACATTCTGGGGCGACTAAAGGGTCGGTATTCAGTTTGTGAGTTATAATTTTTTAATCAATTCTGGGCATTTCTATCGCGGACCAAGCAAAAACATCTAAGTTCTCAAGTAAGAAACTTACTAGCTGGGAGCGAAGTGGTTCGTTGACCGAGGCACCGATCTGGAGAGTCTTGGCTGGTTCATCAACATAGACCAGTATGTGGACCGTCTCCTCTGTCGGGGTAGCTCGCTCGCAGTATACTCCGCTGGTCGCTCGAGCTCGACATCCTCTGCTAGCTTTGCTTTCCCTTTTAGAACAGCCACGTAGCACTTGTGCGATTCGAGCTGGTCACCTCGCATGACTCCCACTCCATAATCAGTTGGGAACTTCATCACCAAATAGTAAGTGGATACTATTGCATGTAAAACATGTGCGATGGGCCGACCTACTATGGCGTTGTAGGGAGAGAGAGTAGCTAAACCTCGCATGACTTCCACGGGTAATGTGACTCGACCAAGAGGTCTGACCTCCTCGCCGCTAAACCTACCAAAGGAGTATCTGCCGGTCTCAGGTCGCTCTGCTGTAACTATAATTTATCGAAGGTCCCCTTGAAGAGTATATTTGTCAAACTACCTGAGTCTACCAAGATGCGCTTTACCTCGAAGTCATTAATTCGTAGCTTCACCACTAGGGCATCGTCATGAGGGTACTAGATTTCGCGTGCATCGTCCTCAGTGAAGTATATCGATTCTTCGAGCCAAGGTCACTTTGGTAGGTTTTCCTCTTCGTTCTCTAACTCGCGGTAATCATGTTGATTACCCCGCGGGTCGGTCTTTCCTCTGGCAACTGTTGTGGTGGTTGCTCATTCTGCCTGTTGGCCTTGGGGGCATTCCTCCTCTGGTCCCCCTGTCGATCTGCCTATCAATCTGTTTGTCCCCTCTCTTCTTGCAAGATGAAGTTCTTCAAGTACCCGCGTCGAATAAGTTCCTCGATCTCGTCGCGGAGATTCCTGCAGTTCTTTGTGTTGTGTCCGTGATCTCAATGAAAATGGCAGTAAATGTTTGGGTTTCTTGTTGCTGGGTCTCCCCTTAGCCTAGGAAGCCATTTGACGAAGGAGGAGTCCTTAATAGCCATTAGGATCTCTCATCTCTTAACGTTCAAAGGTGTGTAGCTCGTTCTCTCCATAGGTGGGGT
Source organism: Nelumbo nucifera (assembly GCF_055504915.1). NCBI lineage: Eukaryota > Viridiplantae > Streptophyta > Magnoliopsida > Proteales > Nelumbonaceae > Nelumbo > Nelumbo nucifera. The sequence continues at coordinate 60,655,852 of NC_142649.1, forward strand.
TCTGGAGCGCCGACCTAATTTGCGAGTTCACGAGGGGGACCGACTTCTGGAGTTATTTCTTCCCCTGCTCGGGGACTTGCTTTTCTTCCTCTTTTGTCCACCATTGCTCGTTCCTTCATTCTCTCTCTTCCTCTTTTTCGGCAGTGGGTTGTCGATCTTCTGATTGATCTCCTCCTCGGTACTGAACTGATCTGCTAACTTAAGGAATTCGGTGATGTCCTTTGGTTTGTTAGCTACCACATGCCACTTAAACTCCTTGTGGGTGATTCCTTTCTTTGCCGCAGTGAGTCGTATTGCCGGGTCGAGGTCCAGTATCTGCAGGCAAGTATCATTGAAGCGCTTGATATAACTTTTGATCGACTCTCCTTCCCTCTAAACCATGTTTAGTAGGCTTTCCTATGACTTCAGACACTTCTTGCTAGTAATGAAGTGCGTAGTGATCGACTCTCCAGCGTGAGATTTCGGTAGCAAGTTCGAACTACCCCCTTGAACGTAGTAGAGAAGGCCACACGCATGCAGGACTCATCAGCCCCAGCTAGGTGCATCTGAGACTGGAAAGAATCCACATGGTCATTGGGGTCAAACGACCCATCATACTTGTCTAATGGGGGCATCTTAAAGTCTTTTGGCATTGGAGTTGCCAAGAGCTCGAGCGACAGAGGGGATGACTAGCAAAGTAGTGGAGGCGTGGTCTTTGTAGCCACCGAGCTCGCTTCTTCCTTTCCTTTGGTTTGCTCTTCTCGTTGGTTTGGCTTCGCTGGCAGGCTGTTCCTGGCCGAGAGGTGGCGTGTTTTGCAACGTCGCCACTACTGCTTCTTTATTGGCTCGCGAGGTAGATCCTGGTTCCTTGTTGGATTCTGTAGGTTATGGGGCTCGAATTGGCTATCACGAGGGACGGAGAGGCCTTGTCTCAAGTTCGCACCTCGAACCCCAAACTGGTTATCTGCTCATGAGCCGTTGTTTTCTTGTTGTGAGTACCGAGGCGGATTGGGCTGACTATCCCTAGACCTGTTTCTGAGATTTCCTTGCGAGACTGGAGGAGTGTGCTGACCGTCTCTCCTCCCACAGGGCGAGACCTGACTCTTGAGAGGAATCGGTACTTGTGAGGTCTCTTCACTCTGATGGGGAGATCGGTTGATGTTCTGGTTAGTTCCAAGTCGATTTGGGTTCTGACCCTGATGGGGCCCTGGGTGCCGAGGTGGAACCGGCTGCTGGTTTGGCTGTAGTGGAGGGAACTGGTGTTGATACTGTTGGTAGAAATAGTATTGTTGGTACTGTTGGAACTGTTGGACCTGTTGCATCTAGATCTGAATAGCCCGAACGCACTGAACGAGGTCTTGAAATTAGGAATGCCCGATTCCGGGGGAACCACGGATGGCTTAGAGAAAGTTTCGCCTACCACTGGTGGAAGTGGGACGCTTACTTGTGTGGTGCTCGGTGGTGCGGACAATGATGAGACTCCGGACGCTGTGAGCGGAATAGTGAATTGATCGATACACACCGTAGGAGTTTGGGGGAAGGTTGATTGCTGAGCTTGCCCCCGGTGACGTTCATCTCGACACTTTTCCCGGTGTGGTTGGAGGATGCCATTGAGGTTGAGATTAAGTTTGAAGCTATAGAGAGATAGGGATGACCTTTCGATCGATTCCCACAGACGACGCCAATTGATGGTGTGCGATCTAGCTACTCCTAGTTGGAGGGTGATCCGAACTCCAAATGGGCGATGAGTTGGATCGATTTGCAAAACAATGTATCAGAGAACCCGGGGTAGCTAACCCGGCGAGGTCGCTTCGATGCTTAAGTCAGTACTTATGTTGTGAATGAAAGCTAAATGGTTGAGAGCTTGAGTGCTGGTGAGTAGAATAATCACGCGTACATTTGCCTTGAGGTTTCAAGTCTTTATATACTAGAGTAGTCGTGGGCCTTACGGAAGATCTCCGGGATCTCCGGGCTGTGGAGATAAGGTTGGTTCCGTTTTTGAAGGAGAGCAGTACGTCGATAAGGTTTATCGTCTACCTCCGATTCAGGCGGAACCAGGATGAGTTCTTATTGTGATCTCGGGAAATTCGGGATCTATTGGCTCATCGTGACCTCAAGAGATTCGGGATCTATTGGGAAGGCCTTTGGAGTCGGTTATGCGGTGCTTCGGCTCATTAGCTCGGAGCTGGAACTTCGATTCTTTAATCCCAAACTAGATTAAGTGTCGAGGTACCTCTACACTGAGGCGGATTTTGGGCCTAAGTGGCTGAATGCCCGAACTATGAATATTACGAACGGGACTTGCCTGACTGTATTGTCATCCTTCGATCAGATCACGCCTACATATCCCCTTCTTGCTAGGTCGTACCCACCCACAATCTAATCACACTTGTACGGCTTCACATTGAAAACATCTTCCGATATGGACAAGCGGAAAACGTCTTATTGATTGGTCGAAATTCTTCCTATACCGTATCTTTTCCCGAGGAGGAAAGATGTTTCGTGGAGATAGAGAGAAATCAATACCAAGACAGTTGACTGACGGATGCTTTCTTGCCGTAATCACCTAAAACTTAGCGAGAGGGCGGAAAGAGCGGTTCCATCCACGAAGCGAGGGAGAAGCTGCAGCAGCAATCACCCTCGCTTCGCGACGGACGACAGAGAGATACATCTGTCCAACTTCAACACAACTCAGTCAGTTGGGAAATCAATAAAGTCATCGCTGCCGCTTCTCCCCCTACAACACATAAAATAAGTCGTAGGAACAACGAACAATGAAGTGATAACCAATAAAAAGCATTAATAACAAGCAAAAAAGAAGAAAATAATAAGCCCGACAAGCAAAAAAGAAGAGATAAATACATAGCCCATGTCATGTATGTGTATGTCTGCCTCAACGTAGAATTCGGACATGCAAAACAACCACCCCAACTCCAAGAGGAGCGTCTGATCATCTTCGTTACAGAGTTTGATGCCTCTCTTTTCAATCGCACACACACAAGGTATCGTCTCCCTCATATGGGTTCCAGTGGTTTTAACGTTTTGACCCCATTACTTCACATATGGGTTCGAGTGGTTTTAACGTTTTAGTGTTATAATGTTAGTTGCTCTGAATCGTCTTCTCTCTCTCTCTCTCTCTGGTTGCAGGTGTGACTGAGAATTGTTCTTGTTTCTCTGGGGGTTTTCTTTATTCTGTTCCTTCTCATTTTAGACGATATTATTGAACCCGATTCACGTTTATAATTACTGAACTTGGGCAAACTTGCATAAAGGTTTGTTCCCATTACTTCGCATTAAAGGTTTCAATGTTACAATGTTAGTTGGTCTAACCGTCCTCTCTCTCTCTCTCTCTCTCTCTCTCTCTCTTTTAATATTTTTATTGGCTGCAGGTGTGACTGAGAATTGTTATTGTTTCTGGGGATTTTTGTTTGCTCTGTTCCTTCGCATTTTGACAATATTCTTGAACTCGGTTGACGTTTATAGTTACTGGACTTAGTTAAACTTGCAATGTCCTCTTTTCTTTGTTCACTGGAAGATCAATCATTATTTCTTTATCGTGTTCATTGATCTTGCCTTTTGGATCTGATATTTGACTTGCATTCATTTATTAATCTCGTTTGTCCTTTTTTTTTTCTTTCTTTTTCTTTTCTATCTAATTTCTCTGCGGGTATTATTCATTCTCAGCTCAGACCTGTGTATTTTCTTCTCTGTTTTCCGTTTATCTTGGCTCTTGGATCCCACAGAGGTTATAGGGGTTGCAACTCATGTTCTCGTGTTGTGTCAATGTAGGGGCATTCTATGTCAACATGAACACGATACAGCCCGTGTAATCTAAATTAACACAACTAACTTGTTTAATTCTATACTAAATGACACGTATAACCCAAATGAACACGAAATCAACAAGCTTAATGCTTAACCTATTTAAATTAAACAATAAATAGACTTAAATAGTAAACATTCAATCATCCATTATCTAAACAAATTCATACAATCCATTCAATATCATTCTTACTTACCATAAAGTGTTTAATCCAAATATACATATATGATCTAATACTAGAAACTTAGGGTCATAAACGGGTCATTTTTGAGTTAAGTGGTTCGGCCTGAAATTGTCACATTTATTAATCGTGTTAAACAGGTCGAAGGATTTTGACATGAACACAATTAAAGTAAATCCAAACCCACTAACTTCATATTGTGTTCACATGTTGTGTCAAATATTGGTAGCCCTAACTCACTATTAGTCAATTACATTTATGCTTCTAGTGATGGAGATATAACTAGAGGGACCACCCATTTGCTCTGTCATTCTACACTATCATCTTGGTTGCAGTAATTTCAGTGGGTTGACTTTCACTTTGTTCTTTATCTTTGATTGATGGCTAATCAATTTAGCCTTGTTAAAGTTTGTTCTTTTCTCTTTGAAGCGATCTGAATCTCTAGGGATACATGTGGTCATTTATTGGAGATATAATTGCTTTCTTGTAGATATTTTCCTTTTGATTTTAGAAAATTCCAATGCTTGTTCCTGCAGTGATGCTCATGATTAGGAATAAGTTACTCACAGCTGTTTCATAGAAGGTGGATGGATAACAAGGGAAACATGGATAGAGTTCACTCATATATGAGTTTATTTTCTACTTATGTTCGATTTAGGAGGTGTTCTACAATTACAATGTGAATTGTTTTTATTGTTGTTGGTTCTAAAAACAAATCAAAATCATTTAGTTTAAAAACAGATTGTTTCTTAAAACAAAAACACACAAAATATATTCTTGGTTGTGTATGTGTTTTTTGTTTTCAAAACTAAAACCGAAAACATGTTTTTGAATTTTGGTTTCAAGGACATGTTTTCATCAGGTTATTCATATCATGTTCCATAAATCATATGGTAATTCTACACTACAAATTTTGTTATTGTTTTAAAAACCATCATTTTGATGGTTTCAAAAATATGTATTGTTTTTTGAAACAAAACCAACTTATTTTTGCCTTTAAAAACAAAAACAGAGTTCAAGAACATGTTTTTGTTTTTTTGCTGATGTGGCAATTTCAGAAACAAATGAAAACAAAAATATTCATGTTGTAGAATGCCCCATTAGCAGTGCATTGCATTCATTCATATGGCACAAATTGAGATAACCACTAGCCACATTTCTAGCACTTGGATTCCTAGCTCTATCTAAAAATTTGGAACCTTTATTCCTAGAAATGAATACATGAGCTATTTCTAATAAATGGTGATTAGATTAATAGTTGTTTATTAGACCACGGAGGAGGTAGGCTTGTTTCTTTTTGGTGATGGTGTCTAATGAAAAAAATTTGATGACACAGATGACATCACTAGATGAAAGATCTGTACTTGAGTTGGAAGACAAGACCCTTGTTACCCCTGTCTCACCTGCTAGAAAGAGTCATCCTCTGGATGTAATTCAGCACGGATCATTTTCAGGTTCTCCGCAAGCTTCCAAAAACATATATATGAGGAATAGAGTGCTCAAGAATCTAAAGATTGTTCTGCTGTCAAGCAAAATCAATTTACTTTTGCCATTTGGCCCCCTTGCAATCCTTGTCAATTATCTCACAGGTCGTCATGTAAGTTTCCTCAATCTATTTTGATATATTTGTCTGTCACTTTTACCTTCATTACAGGTTGATTTATTTATTGAAATGGAATACAGGGCTGGGTTTTCTTTCTTACCTTACTGGGCATTATACCTTTGGCTGAACGTTTGGGTTATGCTACAGAGTAATTCATATAATCCTTGGGTGTGAGGTTATAACATTTGTCATTGGAATGGCTTTTGTAATTATATGACTTTACAAGTGCTTAATAGAGCTCAGCTTTTTTCTGCTGCAGGCAGCTTGCATTCTACACTGGACCTACAGGTAAGCTTCTTGGATGATTTAATGTTAGTATGTTGGTATTCAAGAATGACAGTTGACTTTTCATATTCTTCCCCATAACACAGTGCACTCTCTTGTTTATGTATCTATTTTGTTGTTGATGAGTCACTGGATCCACAGTAGAACTAGTAGTTTGCTTGATAATTTGTCATATTTTATGTGCTTTCTGCAATCACCCATAATGTTTCTGTAGTTTTATTTTTAGGGAGGTTTTCAGGGGAATGATAAGTGTTTTCAGGTACTAGGTACATATAACATAGAAGGTAATTTCTACAAACTAAAAGTTCTGAAATAACTGACAAAGTTGAGCAACAACTACCCATAAAAGAGAAGTTTCTTGGCATCTTGGCATCTGGTATATTTAAGAATAGTTCCATTGCAGTGTGTTTGAGATAGAATATAGACACCTTATAAGCAATTCATTTTAACTAAAAGAATCGAAAATGCAACATATTTACTTCAAGATGATAGGTTTGTTTCCAATGGATTACTTATCTAACTATTGGATTTCCTGAGGAGATTGGAATGAATGATCAAATGTAACTACTGAACTTATGGATTTCATCTGGAATTTTTAATATTTTAGTAATACATTACTTTGGTTCAACCATGTGGTAAGGGAATTCTGTTCATGGCCATCTTCTTTCATCAGAAAGCAGCAGGTAGGTCAAAATGGAATTATAAGATAATGACCAAACAGGGAAATCAATACACAAATTACATAGATTTTGCAACAGTAACCACACTAGCTTACAAGTATTATGGTTATTTCACTATACAACCAGTAAACCACATAAGGGCATGCGGTATCAAATGTGTAAGATCAAAGTTGTGTATTCAAGTGAGAAGTGCAGCAGACCACAAATAGGGAAGTTGTATCCCATATATCATAGCTACTTCTTTGTATGATACAAATTCCAGATGCTGATTGCTGTTGGACAATATGTCTGTAAGGTTTTCTTTAAATACCATGCTACTATAGTTTTCCCCCTTAATAGTAGAAGTGTATCTAATGCTTTCAAAGGAATTGGATACTATTATGCCCAGATACCTGTACAATGGTGCCATATTATGTTGGATACTTAAACCAAAAGTTTCATGCTTAGTAAAGGAAACCCATGTTGGATAAATAGGAGTGAAGAGAAAACATGGGAAGTAACAAAAAAACTATAGCAAATGTGCAGGAGTTTATTATTATTGCTGTTTTTTAATTGTTTCTGGTTTGTGACTCTTGAAAGGGGTTTACAATTCACATGTACTGTGCAGTTTCTTTCCTGTTTTCATCAATATCAACCACCTTCTGGTAAGAATTAGAATTCCATTGGACATTTTCTGTTCTTATAGGCAGTTCTTCTGGGAATAAATCATAGATAAACAATCTCCAATCTTAAGTTGATTTTTGTTGGAGCTTTATCATTTCACTAAACTTTTCATCTCATATTTATCAAATGATTAATATAGACTACTAACTTATTTGCCTGACACATGTAATTTATAAGCTTAGGCATTGGTGTTCATAGATATATAGCAAGCATTGGTTTACTTGGGGTCAACTACCATTCTTAACTCTCATGTATAGGGGACCCAGAACATGCTTTATCTTCTTTTCCGTGTTCGAACTAGGAAGTAAAGCTAGTGGACATTAATTCATGTTCCAATTCCTGAAATTTATCCTACTCCCTACCTTTTTATTGTTATTATATTTTGAATTGACATGGAATCCTTCATAATGTATTAAAATTGAAACTTGCAGTTGGTGGTCTTTTAAATGCTACTTTTGGTAATGCAACGGAATTGTTAATATCCATTTTTGCACTTAAAAATGGAATGGTTCGGGTTGTTCAACAATCTTTACTAGGCTCAATTCTGTCAAACATGTTGTTGGTGCTTGGCTGTGCTTTCTTAAGTGGTGGAATAGTTCACTGTAAGAAGGATCAAGTGTTTAACAAGGTAGATATATCACATCCTCTTTAGAGTTAGTTTCTCTCTCTGTTCTGTTCTTCATGTGGTGAACGATTAATGTTGGAATGGTTAATTTATATGGGCAGGCAGCTGCTACAGTGAACTCAGGGTTGCTGTTGATGGCAGTTTTGGGCCTAACATTTCCAGCTGTACTCCACTACACACACACAGAGTTGCACTTTGGAAAATCTGAATTGGCACTCTCAAGGTTTAGCAGCTGTGTTATGCTTGTAGCATATGCAGCCTTTCTTGTTTTCCAGCTGAAGAGTCACAAAAACCTATATGTCCCTGTTGATGAGGTTTGTTTCTAAATATGTTTTTGAGAAGAAAACTATGATTTTAATCTTCAAGATATATTGTGTTGTACTTACAAATGTCAGTAAGTCCAGAGCATGGCCTGGATCTGACTTGACTAAAGCAGGTCTAAACCCAAAAATAGATACTTAGATTGGATAAAGATCTGGGCGAGAGTAGTACTAGGATGGGTGACCTCTTGCGAAGTCCTCGTGTTGCACCCCAACTTTTGCAAATACCAAAAAAAGATTGGATAAAGATCTTAAAAGGGTAGATCATCTCATAGTTGATCTAAACCTGGATCTGTCCCAATCTAAGCGTCTTTTATTTTTTATTTTTATTTAATATGGATTATATGCAGTGTAACATGATGTTTTAGGCACATACATGTAAAAGGCCATTACCCAATGTTGGTCTCAGATATCTGGGGTCTTTGTGAAAATATATGGGCTCTGGAATTAACATTACATTCAAAATATGTTTTGCAAATATTTATGAAGATTCACTGTTTATGTTGGAAGATTAGTTTAAAGTGAAATCGTTGAGAGACACAGCCATACAATAAGAAATCAATTCTTATTCCTTGGCTGCTGCAAATATGGGGTCAATAAGGCACATTTTCTGGGGATCACCATTGACATTGTTAATGTATGCAGTATAAAAAGGGTTTGGTGGCATACTTATTCTTTTATCAGATAATAAAAGTTAACTGTTGCCAATCAAAATAAACATAAAGAGAAGATCAAAGAACATAGATGATTGACCCCAAAACTACATATTTAAATAAGTTTTAAACTACTAATCCTAGTTTCGCCCCGAAACCATGGGTCTGGGTGCCCTCTAGAGATCACCTGGGCTATTGGGGCCTGTAAATGGTGGACTCACTTGTTAAAAAATCCAGTTTTCTAAGGAAAGCTCCAAATTTTATATCAATTCCTTTTTCCACTTTCTGGTATGCATCAATCAATTTATGGTACATGTAGAGAACTTTGATGTGGGCCCCACAGCTGTGGTCCCACTCTGTCCATAGGGTAGAATGTATCTAGTCACAGCTGTGGTTATTTTGCTATTCTGTTATTTCTAGTTTCAGTTTTATATTGTTTGTTATTTGTTAGCAGTTATGATGTAAACACCAAGGGCAGATATGTCCTTTCATGTAACTAGCATAACCTATATATATTAACTTAAAGTGGCGGCGGCGGCAGAACATTGACATTCTGTTCTTCTCCTCAAAATCTGTGTTCTGTTGCTCTTCCATCACTCTTTCTTCTACATCTTCTTCACTTTCTCTTCTCATCGAACCTGAAATCTCTTACTGATCAAGATTGAATAGCAGTCTTGAAAACCTACAGTACATATTTGTCCTATGCAATTAGACCTAGTTTTATACATTTATCTGTTTTGTCATTTTTATCATACTTATTGTTAATGTTCTTGTTTGTATTAACTCTGTATGTTTAGCTTATTGATGGATGGATGTTTATGACACAATTGACTGAATTTAGGGTGTAATTCAGACTGAGAACTCATATGATAATGAGGATGCTGAGATCTCTAAATGGGAATCAATAATATGGCTTTCCATTTTGACAGCTTGGATTTCAGTCCTCTCAGGATACCTAGTTGATGCTATAGAGGTGTGCTTTTCTGACCTTTCTCATACCTTTATTCAAGTGATACTATGACATGTTATTTATCATTGGACTAAGGATCAACCAACCCTTGACAGAAGAAGAAGAGTGGCATTTCTTTTTTTTTTATTTTTTGTCTGATTTATATGCTGACCATCTCTAGTAGAATCTTAGAACAGGATCATACAAGGATCATGACAGATATCACTTTTTCTTTCCAAATATTTAAACCAACTCCACATAATGCCATTGGTAATCAACAATTCGAACAATCAGTTAAATAAATTACATTATATGCTATTAATAAAAGGCCATACCCATGTACTACACAGAAGAAAGAGAAGTCAAACAGAAGAAAAGCAAAATTACAAGGGGGAAGCCTGCTGCTGTACAGATTTTCTAATCTTTCTCCAATTTTAGCTAATCCATCTGCAATATGATTCAACTCCCTCGGTATCCACAGCAGTTTTGCATTTATATTTTCCAAGGAGTCTCTTGCCTCAGCCAGATAATGACTCAACCTCCAAGGACCCCCCTCCTTGTCCTTCAACCATTTGATAGTATTAGCAGAATCTCCTACAATGGATAAGTTCTGAATGCCCAATCTTTTTATTATTCTGATTCCAGTGATAGCTGCCATCACTTCAGCCTTTGTTGAATCAGCATTACCTATTGGGCCACTGAAAACCCAACAGATATTACCCAGATCATCCCTCAAAATACCCCTATCCCCGCTATACCAGGATTGCCTGCAGCACTTCCATCAATTTAAAATCATCCCTCCTTCATTATGCGATATCTGTAATCTTTGGATTGGTTGGGGGTAGGTTGGAAGAAACAAGATCGTTTGGATATTTCTGTTAAGGTCATTGAGAGAGAGTCCTTGGAACAGCTCAGAATTAACAGTCCAAAAATTGCAATAAAAGGAGATATCTGAAATTAATTCTTCAAGAGATCTGATCTTGTTGTCAAATATGTGCTTGTTTCTTTCCTCCCAAATTCCCCACAATACTGCATGTAACACAGTTTTCCAGTACACTTTACCTTTTCTGCTCAAACCCGATCCATGCCACATATTGAGAAACTCCTGAATATGCTTTGGAGAGACCCAACTGTATCCAGTCAGGTTTAAGAAATGCCACCAAATCTTTTGAGAGAAATTGCAATGAATGAATAGGTGATCAGCTGATTCACCTTCTCTTAGGCAAAGCACACAGGCATGAGGAGAAATATATGATCTTCCCATACTTTTTTTCTGAAGATCACAAGTATTTATTCTCTGTAGGCACGCTTCCCAAACAAAGAAGCAAACTCTTAGTGGAATATGACTGCTCCAGATCTTCTTGGAAGGGAAAGAGGAACTCTGTTCACCTGCAGTTAGAGCCTTGAACATAGATTTGGAAGAGAAATTGGGTTGAGGGTCCAAACTTGGGTGTCAATGGAATGAGGGGAAGTGTAGACTTCTTTTATGGTAAGAAAGAGGTTCAAGATGTCTGAGATCTCAGTGTCAAAAAGAAGTCATTTTTGTATTCTTTTTTTTTTTCGCACAAGGTGGCAACTCAGACTTGAACCTGCATTCGCATGCTTATAAGCCCAAGATTTTACCATTACACCAAACAAAAAAGAGAATACAAACAGCAATTCTTCCCCTATTTGATGGGGGCACTGCCTAGAGGTTGCAACAGATAACCAACTAGGGTAGTTACAAGTCAAGCAACCACATACTACATCATTTGGAGTATGACTAACAAATGCAAACTAGAAAGTTAATAACAACCAACAAAACATAGTGAATCACAGCCAGAGATGAAAAGTTAACAGCAGCCACCAATTCACTAGAGTCACATATAAAGAAACATTATCCAAGATAAGTCTCCTTGAAGAGGATGACAAAAAGATAAAGACTCTTGTTCAAGGATGGAATAATTGGAATGGCCTAGCTGTGAAATCATCTCTGTCATCATCATCATTTCCTGCACTAACCTACAAGAATGGGCGATCAGGTATTAAGGGCCAAGTCCCATCATCAGGTAATCCTTGGGTTGCAAATGCTGTTTCAAACCAGGTTGCTCATAGCATGATTACAGCTAAACAAATCATTGACCATCAATTCCAGGAGAGGGGGGTGTTCATGTTTCTTATAGGTTGTCCAGATCTTGACATCACCTCTTGGTCATAGACAACTTCTTTGGCCACATTAAAGGCTCACCTGACTGAGAACATTCCTTTTGTATCTTGGTTCCAAAGAAAGGAAACCTTACAAGGATGAAGGGGAACTATGGTATCTAGAATTTTTCTAGTTACCTATGTCATAAAAAAAGCAGTAACCAAATTCATATTCCATTTCCAAGTAGAATCCTCTATAAGATCATGAACCATCGAAAGATTACAACCATCTAGTTTTGAAGAAGGGACTTTAAAACCTGGGATAAATGGAATCCAATTGAACTCCCAAATCTTGATTTTATGGTCTAATCCAACGAACTATCAAGCCCCCTAACAGAATTTTCCTACCTTTTTTTTCTGATTGGTAACAGAATGTTCTTACCTTCAAGAAGTCTTCTCTAGCTTCAGGAACCTATTCTGTGAAAAGCAACCAAATAAAAAGACAATCTTTTGACAGGAAATATTTAGCCTTTATTACTCCAGGCCAAATAGAGTTTACTTATGCACAAAGCCCCCATGCTTTCTTAGCTAGGTGAACAAGGTTAAAACAATGGGGATCCCTGAAACCTCAACCTCCACTTTGTTTACTTCTTCTCATAAAATCCCCCCGACTCAGTTAGTTCATTTTTATCTATATTTGCATTCCATCAGAGCTTTCTTTGAATACAGACAAGATGTTTGCTAAGGGTCTTAGGAATCAGGAAATAAGCATGGTTTAAAGTATCGATACACCCGATACGCACAAACAGGTGTATCAGGTGTTTCGCTACTTTATAACTTTGTTATTTTAACTATTTTTTTTTTCAAAATTGCATCAGGGGGTCGGTTAGCATGCCTACCCCCTGAAAATAGTCAAGGTCAGAAACACCCCTTATTTGGGGTTTTGGACAGCTCCTGGTACGATATGATACATCCGATACGGGGCGTATCGTATCAAAATTTTGAACCTTGGAAATAAGACATGGAATAGGTAGAAAAAACTGAGGCTGCAGATTCAAGAACCTCCTTTTGTGTTTGAGAAAGTAACTTTCCTTTTGCTGATCCAAAAAAGTAACCTTTACTTCCATGAACTCCTTTTGCTATTCTGTCAAAAACAAGCAAAAAGACCTACATTTTTTATTTTTCAAATTCGGTGGCCGGACCAAGGTAAATCCCCAAATTTTCTCTATTTTTAGTCCCTTTTCCATTACTTTTTTCTGGAATAGTTGGAGACTATTTTGTCTGAAAGTGATTTCAGACTTACCTCTTCATCTGAGGCTTTCCCATAGAGGTTCAGCAAGCCCAGACTTTTACTTATAGGCATTCTAACTAAAATATAAGATATATTGAATTGATACGTTAACAAAAATTGAAACCTAAATATCAAAATACATTACACTAGATCCAGTTGAAGTAGCATGCATTTCTACTGAAAATGATTGAATCAATTATATTTGATGCTCTTTCTTGTCCAAGCACATCATGGCGAATGTGAAACCATGGTTTAAAGTATTGATACACCTGATACGCACGAACAGGCGTATTGGGTGTTCCACTACTTTATAACTATGTTATTAAGTTTTTTTTTTCAAAATTGCATAAGGGTGTCGGTTTTAAGCATGCCTACCCCTTGAAAATAGTCAAAGTCTGAAGCGCCCCTCATTTAGGGTTTTAGACAGCTCCTGATATGATATGATACGCCTGATGTGGGGCGTGTCGTATCGAAATTTACAGGAACTATCTGGCCTATTTCTCTGACAAAGAGGCAGTTATGGTCAAGAAGAACCCAATATAACTCATTTTTGTGTCTATAGAGTGATATTTTTTTGTCCCTTATGTTTCTGCCTGCTCACGTTTTATTAATAGTTATGTTCCTTGTTGGATTGGTTTCACAGGGAGCATCTATTGCATGGAATATTCCAATTGCATTTATTAGCGTTATATTGCTTCCAATTGTAGGGAATGCTTCTGAGCATGCAAGTGCTATTATGTTTGCTATGAAAGATAAACTTGTAAGTGCTTCTACAGATAGAATTTCTATCCTTTTTTTATTACCATGATCTTATAGTTCTTTTTCCTGATCTTCTGCATAGGACATTTCTTTGGGAGTGGCTATAGGGTCATCAACACAGATATCTATGTTTGGGGTAGGTAGTAAATATTATATAGTTCAGTTTTGACTTCAAAGAAAGTAGACTGCTCTTTAAGCACACTTTCTACATGTCAAAGTTAATAGTTTGAGATCAAGCAATAGTAAGTTAAATATTTAGAATGGAAAATGAGTACAAGGTTTATTTTTACTGAATAGTGTTATGAAGATATTTGACCAATCTGCATATTCCATGCTGCTTTATGTTTATGATAAATGTCCATCATGAAGAAGACTTTTCTTCCTCTTCATCACTCACTAGATAAAGTTTTGATAAAACAAAATGCTGGTTTTGATATTTAATTTTTAAACCATGGAAGGGTTTGACTCATATAATAGCCTTTAGCTATCTCATGAATTTGACACACTGTAATTTACCGCTTTATTTGGTTGGAAGAATATTTAAGAGAAAAATTCCAAAAATGTTCCAATAAAATCTTAGAGTGGCATTTGGTTGTCTTAGAAAGTAAGTACAATGCATAACCAAATTTTCTTGATTGCACTGTGTGTGTGTTTGTTTCTAAAATGAGAGTATTTTTTTTCTTTGAAGACAAAAGATAGGAGAAGCTATATGGAGCATGTAGGGACGAATTAAATCTGGGTGGGATTCACAAAGATTATAGTTTCTAGAATTTCCTTATTCTTTTTTTTTTCTTGACAACCCAACAGTGCTAAGATGATAAAATTTTCTCTTCTTTTCTTCTCTTTCTTTTATTGTCTTTCATTTTCTTTTCTTTCATTGTAATTATTTAGCAATTAAATAGAGCCAAAGGCCAATCTGATCACCTTTTCTTGTTCCATGCTTTAGAAATTGGGGAATCTTTTATGTTGTATTTTTCACTTTCTTGAATGACAATCATATTCAGTGATGTTATAAAGATGCTCTTATATTTTTCATAATTAAGTGGTTATTCTTCCTAAGAAGTAAGCATGTTATTGACATTTAACCAGTCCTTTTCAGTTCATATTATGACTAGTTTTATTCCTATTTGAATATCATTCTTGAGACAAGCTTATCCTTTAAAGTGATTAAGAAATAGTGGAAACTGAAACAGAACTTTTTCTAAGTGGGGTCTACTGTTGGAGGTGTTGAAATATAGGTGGCTTGGCCTTGTCACAATTGGCATAGGTCTAGACCTGTAGGTAAGACAGTATTAGAAACTGCAATTTATCTATTTGGATGGCGTATTCATCCATTATTATCATCATTACTTCTGTATCTAAAATCGAATATTCATACTTTTCTGCTTCATGCATTAAAATCAAAATGAATAAGTGATTTTTAGTTCTTATGTAATTTCCATTTTTTCAGCATTATGTTTGTTTGGTAACTTTATTGTTTAAGCACACTATAGTTCCTTGTATTGGGTCATATATATATCTTAAAATATGTTTTGTTGTTTATTTGGCAGATCCCCTTTTGTGTGGTTGTGGGATGGCTCATGGGACGTCCTATGGACTTAAATTTTCAACTTTTTGAGACAACCACACTTTTTGTAATGGTTCTAGTTGTAGCTTTCTTGCTGCAGGTTTGTCTTTAATAATTAAGAAAATACAAATTTCTTTTGATTTATTGCAACTGAATCTATTTTCAAGAAACTTTAGTTCTTGTTAGAGAATAACTTAACCCTAGAACTATCTTATCAATGAAAGTTTATTGTCTCATTTGGTCACAAAAATTTCTTTTGTGAATTTTTATTGGGGTACCCCAAGATTTCTCATATTCCAAGATTCCAAACTGCCCATTCATGTTCATAGTTTCTTCATTTGAGTTTTGTGCACTCAGTTTTCTAGACTTACACCATCACTAGTTATAGATTTAAACCTATTTTTGACATGTTACCTTTTTCCAAGGAAGGTAATGATTGAGGCTTTGATTTTAGGAAAGGTTTTAATGACCATGAAACTAGTAAGGTGTTAGCTCTCCTTGAGACCTTCAGGATGCATTTCTTTGCCAATATGGGAGGAGCAATAGAGCTTGGACATTAAGACCATTTGGATTTTCACATGGCACTCCTTCTTGGTTCTTCCTTAGGGATGTGTTTGAGGATTTGGTTTTTACGAGAGGTTTTAAATATCATGAAGTTGGTGAAGTATTAAAACTCCTTGAGACCCTTATGAATGTTTTTCTTTGCCCTGATAGGAGGAGAAATAGAGTTTGGACATTAATCCCAGTTGCAGTGGCGAAGCTAGGAATTTTCTTTATTTATTTATTTATTTTTTTTGGGGGGGGGGGGTGAGTTAAACAAGAAAATGAGATAGGGAGTAGAAGAAGTAGGGTTTGGGGAAAAATGGATTGAAAAGGTTTGGGTCTATTACATATTTTTTTAAAGGTAAAATAAACATTTTTTTTTTATTTTAGGAGTTGGAGGAGCATTAGAGAGTGATCCGTTACATTTTAGTTCAAGTTTTGGGGGGGGGGGGCAAAGACCCATTTCATTATGTTTTGACCCGGCCTCCTCTTAGTAACCATGTATAAATAACAGCTTTACCAAAAAGTTTGGGTGGGGGGGGGGGGCAAGGACCCCCCACCAATATACTAATATACTTGGCTCCGCCCCTGGAGTTGGATCTTTCACATGCTGCTCCTTGGTACTCAATGAAATGCCTTTCTCTACTCCTGCCCCATTTAGGGTTCTTCAGGGCGAGATTACACAGCCATGGATCAAAGTGAAATGCTCCAACAAAGGCAGACTTTCTTGGTGCCTTTACTTCTAGTGAATAGTTAAGACAATAATGTTAAGGGCCCACGAATAGGATCTCGTCACAGGTCGGTTAACGGGGAAAACTTCTTGTTTTCCCTTGTTTCTCCCTTTTTTCGAGGAACCTATCTTTAGCGCCTTTATGGTGATTTGTTAAAGAGATCACCAACTCTCCTCTGCTCTTTCTTGACTGAAATTCTGGATGGATTTATTGAATAACTTGCTCCTTAAATAGGAATTACAAGAGTCCTTCTTAAGGAAACTTTCTAAAAAGCATTAAGAGACTTTCTAAAGAGAGACTTTCGAAAAACATTAGGAAACTTTCTAAAAGACCTAGGAAATAATAATGCTACTGCCTAATTAATAGGAACACTGGATCTAGCTAAGAGATAAGATAGGAACACTGAATCTAGATAAGATAAGATAGGAACACTGAATCTAACATCCATTACTGTTGTTGTTTGCGGCTGTATTCCTTTCCAACTAAAGCATCCACAATATTACTCCCTTCCTGGACTAAGAGCTTGTCCTCAAGCTCGAATTCAGGATAGGTGTCTTGAAACACAGTCAAAGGAATCCAATATAGGTGGAATGATTTTTCCCTCCTGGATCGGGTTCCAATGAAGAGGATTCATTCTTCCTCTTGTTCCACCAGGAGGCAGAAAAGTCTCTTGCACTTGTGCCCTGCTGAGTAAAGTTCATCACAATTAAAACACTGTCCCCTCGCCTTGCGTTCCGCCATCTCAGCCCTGGACAAAGCTTAATAGGGGGTGCAACAACGCTGCTTCCCACTCTGGATGCCGATCTGGAATTGTTGCTCGTCTGTGGTTTCTGTTCTTGGCTGGCTGCTGAAGATGGAGCCATTCCGAGTGGTTTCGGGGCTGCCCATGTTGTTTGAGGCCGCCCTATACTGATACTTCCGTGGTTGAGTTGCAATTTGCGTTCAAAAGCGCGAGCCAAATTCATAGCAGTAACCAGATTGAGGGGATTTTGCATCTCCACATTCCACCCTCAAAGTTTCTACTAACCCCACGGTGAACATGTCAACCTGTTGGTCTGGTCGTACAGAAGATGCTCTCGTAAGGAGGGTCTGAAATTGTTTGAGGTTGATTAGTTCGCCTAATGGATTGCTTGTTAATGGGGGCCCGAATCTGAGAAGGCAGTAGGATTTGAATTGGGTCCAACTGAGCCCAGGTTCCTCCTGCTCCAATATATAAAACCAGAGCTGCGCCTCCTCTGTCATGTGGAATGCGGCTAAGCCTACCTTGTCCCTGTCCTCTGTCCGTTGGTTGCGGAAGAACTGCCACATCTGTACAGCCATCCCAAAGGATCTCCAATTCCATTATAGGAAGGAAATTCCAGCTTGCTGTATTTGGGAACAATCGTGGTTCCCTGGGCAACGACCTGCTGATCGCTGGACGATTCTGCCATGTCTGGTCGGCGGCCGTCTGTGGTTGCAGCCCCTTTTGAACTCTTTTCCTTGCTGGAAAAATATAACACCATCAAGCGCCTCAATTCTCGGACGTCGTCCTTGATCTTGCGCACCTCCTTGCTGTTTTCCACGAGTTTGTGCTCTAGATCATGAACCCTAGTCTTCAATTGCTCAAAGTCACCCATGACGCCCTGCTCTGATACCAAATTGTTAAGGGCCCGCGAATAGAATCTCGCCACAGGTCGGTTAACGGGGAAAACTTCTTGTTTTCCTTTGTTTCTCCCTTTTTTCGAGGAACCTATCTTTAGCGCCTTTATGGTGATTTGTTAAAGAGATCACCAACTCTCCTTTGCTCTTTCTTGACTGAAATTTTGGATGGATTTATTAAATAACATCTGCTTCTTAAATAGGAATTACAAGAGTCCTTCTTAAGGAAACTTTCTAAAAAAGAACTTTCTAAAAAACATTCAGAGACTTTCTAAAAACATTAGGAAACTTTCTAAAAGGAAACTTTCTAAAAGAAACATTAAGAAACTTTCTAAAAGACCTAGGGAATAATAATGCTACTGCCTAATTAATAGGAACACTCAATCTAGCTAAGAGATAAGATAGGAACATTGAATCTAGATAAGATAAGATAGGAACACTGAATCTAACGCCCATTACTGCTGCTGTCTGCAGCTGTATTCCTTTCCAACTAAAGCATCCACAATAAATAATCACTTATTCCTCTTTTGCCCCTTCACCATAAAGGTATGAACTCATTTCTACGGCCTTCTTTTGGTTCTTGGATGCCACCAGAAAATGTTTCAGACCTTTTCTCTTTACAATTTTTTTTATCATAAACACCTAAAGAGGAGAAAGATCCTATGGCATTTCTATAGGGCAGAAATGTTATGGGGAATTTGGAATGAAAGAAACTCTAGAATTTTTGAAAATAAGCAACAAGATATAGAAGGTATTGTTGATCTGACCATGGAAAAGGTGGCAAGTTGGTTGCTAAGATGAGAGGAGTTCAAAAAGGTAACCATGGATGGGATTCTGAGAGGGTTGAGGTGGTTGCAAGTCATTCCAATAGAAGACTGCCTATATTACAAGAATGGGCAGCTCAAGAATGAGGTAGTTTGAAATTGAGATTTGATTGTTGCATCCTAGGGGCAACAATTTTTCAATGACTCCAGCACAATAATATTATGTTATAGTGGACCAGACAATGTACAAAACTCGTTAAAGGCAGATTTTTCAGCTATATTTTAAGGTCTAAAAATAGCCTTGACAAGGGGTTGGAATGATTTGCTAATGGAGGGAGACTTGCCAAATTGTGTTAGTATGGCTTCTAGAGAGTGTGGGGGCCATGGCCGCTTAGATTTTATAGGGAACCTGAAGCTCTAGCATCCACTCTGAATTTCTTATTCAGATGGATTCCTATATCAGAAAATGAAATAGCTGATGTTTTAGAAGGATATGGTATAAATAGAGAACATGAGAACATCCGGTTTGAAAAAGAGATTTAGGGACTAACCTGTAATCAGTGTTGTTTTTTACTTTTTTCTATTTTTACAGCCTTATGTTGCTTGCTGGCTTTTTCTGTTGTTTTGCATCATTTTAAAAGTTTCTGAATGGTGGGCCCTTTCTTTATTTTCTATTAATAAAATTTAAACACAGTAATTGATAAAAAAATAAGTCAAAATGCATGAAAATCAACAAAGAAAAAGGAAAGAGTTCTCTTTTTTTCATATTCAACTAGATTAGAATTGGGGGAAGTTTCGGAACCTAATAATGCAGTTAGGAAGAGTGTTATTATGCAAAATGCCAAAATGCAGAGGAAAATATATAGTGTTATTGTAGTCTAGGTGGATATCCACAAAGCCCTTCAATAATTTTTGCATATTGATTTGAAAAATCATCTCCATAGATACTCACTTCTTGTTTCTTTTTCCTAACATTATTGGTTGCTTGGGTTCATGAGTTTGTGTTTTTTGTCTGTATGCAGGAGGGAACTTCTAATTATTTTAAAGGACTTATGCTCATTCTTTGCTATCTTATAGTTGCAGCAAGTTTCTTTGTACATGCAGATCCAAAGTCAGTTGGTAAGTAAATTTTATTACACAGGTAACAGCCCCATACCATGTATGGAACCTAGGATGAAGTTCTTTTCATGTGTATCTGTATGAAAAGTTAAACTGGTTTAAGTTTATTACAAATCTTCATTTGCTAGAGTCATTTCTGCAGCCTAGGAGTGCAAAGTCAATACAGTACATAAATAATTTGATATTAATATCCTCTCTAGGATGCATCCTCTTTAATGGGATTAAAACAAGATAGCATAACCTGAGATAGATGGAAACATGGTTCGTAATATATCAATGAACATTTCAAAATGTAGAGTTTGAGAAGTTTCAGTGATATTTTGCTAATTTTACTAAGATATTTGGAAAATCTAGAAAATCAGGAAAGCTTTTAGCATGGAATTAGTTAATAAACCTTCAAGAGATCATTAGAAGAAATATAATTGCACATTTAAATCTCAAAACCATATCATTAGAAGAAATATATTAATATCCGCTCCAGCTCGCTCGCCTCCACTTCGACAAGACCCCCCCCCCCCCCTTTAACTTGTGATATGCATCTTCATTCTTCTTAATATAAAAGATTTTTATTAAAAATAAAGAAAAATGAGATCCTCCTTCCTCCTCATCTCCCCTCCTCTTAAGTAGGCTTACGCCTCTTTGTGTTCGGGAGGCTTACGCCTCTTACATTCTGAACTATGCCTCACACCTCTAGGTAGTGGAATGCTTTGTGTGTCACGCCTCCGCGTTTTAAAACATTGATGGCAACATTTTTTCAATAAACGCCCACAGAACCAAAAATCACCTTAGTAAGTGAATCATATCAAAGTAAAAAGCTAATTATCCAGTCACCAATTCCTTGTTAGTTCTTTTAGGAAAATATTAAACAAAAAGAACTATGACGATTCCAATGAAATATTGACAAATTTTAAATAATATTCTAAAATTTTAAATTTTAAATATATAATCTATCAATGAAATCTGAAATATTGCCGACATATTGGCTAAATATTGGGAATATCTGAAAAAAAGATTCCCGGAAGATTTCGTATCACCACCTAGCAAATGGGGATATTTTGGGGATGCATCACCAAATGTCATCAATATTGCAAACCATGGATGGGAAAATATAGTGGACTCAAAGTTATGTCTTTATCCAGTTTGTGCTACCAATCTTTTGGTTTGGTTTATAGAATAATGCCGAATAGTTGGTTTTCACTGAAGAAACCAAGGATACTTTCAGTATGCTTTTATGCTTATTATACTGCACTCAACATTCCTGTCATTCGGTTCAATCAGTCTACTTTGTTCAGTAAAATACCTAATCAACTTGATTCTATGATTAGTTATATGATATGATAATGTTAGCTACTTGAGCTTACATTTTATCACTGGAAAATCTAATAACTTGTTTTCATGATTCACAATCCTAGCCATCTTTCATTTCTATTGTACTTTCACACTGTGGTCTTACTGCATCACTCTTTACTACATTGTAGATGCATTCTCTGTATATCAGATAAATATATATTTGCATTAGATAATCTATTTTAAGCTTACAATGAGTCATTTTTTGCAGCTGATAAGATTCACAAAAATTAGTCTAAGAAGGATGCATGGATTCATGAGGTGGAGCTCAATTTCTACTGTCATTCTGTTGTATATGTCTGCAATTCGTTTTCTTCTTTCAAGTTTGTTGTTGTGAAGTTCATTTCTTAGGAGGGAGATGAAGTTGCTTTTGTCAGGCTTATATTGATAAATAGAAGACATCTGGTAAAACCCTACGTCCACGGGGAGACTGTAAAATTTAGTTCAGCAAAAATGTAACGTTACTTTTTTTTTAGGAACTTAGATATTACAGTACAACAAGTAAAATATTAAGGTTCAGTTTGGAAGGAGTACAAATACAAATATGTACGGTACAAATACATACAAAATATAAGGTTTTGCACTCTACATGTGTACTCCTTCCAAACTGAGCCTAGAATACTATATGGAGCATAAAAAAAGTGTGTAAATATATATGATGCTGGAAAGTTATAACCCAGGAAGAGTTTTGACCTCTGACCGATCAACCCCCAAGTGAATTTTGATGAATACCATCTGATTGGTTACCACTTTTATTATGATATCAGTTGATTGGTTATAAGATCTTTTTCTGTATCATGTCTTTATAGTGTCATAGTCGAAAGCCAAAACTCCTAAGCCCTACCCCATATAGTATGATAGAGTTGAGTGGAAAAACTCTGAAATATATAAATCATGGTTCGACCAACAATGTGCTCCCAACATTTCCCAACACGCTACTGCAATTGCACATTAGAAACGTCTCCCTTGTCATCGGGAGATGTTTCTGACTGCAGCGGCCTGTTGGGACACTGTTGGGCGGATTTTGTTGGTAACAGATCCCTGCCCTCTGGTATCATGTCTTTCTGACGGTATAATTTTTTTTCATAAATCACTGTTTCTCCATTACCATCTTGTTACCATCAACAATCATAATGTGTACAGGTGCAACATAAGCTGAGTTGGTGCAGATTAAGGCTAGGGCCAACCTAGGGGGTGCAAGTTGGATGGGATGGGCCAGGTTTAAGATCAACCCCGACCATGACTTGGGCCTAAGGCCCAAGCCCAGACCAAGCCTGATGATAAGCTCAAATTGCCCAACCTACCCTAGCCGTAACTCAAATTTGACAAACTTGGGTTGTGATCATACCTGGACTTGGCTGGGGTTGATCTGTGTACTCAGCCCAATGTATTAAAAACGGCCCTAAATTCATCTTTCTTTCTTTTTATCTATTACTATCTTGTTCAGCAGGGCTAAGATTGGATTGGAATCAGGTTGGACTTGGGTACCAAAGGAATAGGCCAAGCCCCAGCCCAAGTATTGAAAATCCAAGCCAGTTCATATAAAAGTTGAAGTTGAACACAAGTTTAGATGTATAGGCACGTTAGGTAAGCACAATGAGTGAACACGTAATAACTGTGTGACACATGTCCCAGTTAATGAGCCTTTCATCCAAATTTTTTGCTCCGTTAGACAGAAATTATCCATTATTTTATTATCTTTGTCAAAAATAATTAAAAATAAAAAAATAATGAAAAAATAAAACGTAAATGAGTCTCAACTCCCAACATGTTTAGGTTTTCCTTTTTCATTGTTTTTATTTTTAATTATTTTGACAAAAATAATAAAATAATGAACAATTTTTGTCTAGCGGAGCAAAAACATTTGGATGAAAGGCACATTAACTGGGACATGTGTCACACAGTTATTACGTGCTCACTCATTGTGTTTACCTAGCATGCCTACTACATCCTGACCCGTTGAACACCTAGGTCAACCCTTGCCCAATCTAATATAAAGTGTTAAAATTTCAACTGTAATCTGATCTGCATTAAGAACCCATTTTCTAACTTTTACAAAATGTGAACCCCTTTCCTGGCATTTTTGTATTTTTGTATTTTGGTTGGCGTTTCCTGTGCTCACACCATTCTCACAGTGCCTTGCAGCTTTGCATTGGGAATATTTTTCCATGAAAAAAAACATACAAGAATGGAGGTATTCCCAATGCACGACTGTAAAAGGCTGTGAGAATAGTGTGAGCATGGTCTTGTGAGCACTGAATCCAATCTCTCTACACCCTCTAAGTTTCTGTCAACCCATCCAAACATCCCTCCTCAACTCGACCACGTGTCACTTCCTCATCGAGTACAAAATATGACTACATCATGATGCTCACTCATTGGCTAATCAAGTTTTCTTTTTAAACTTAAATAAATTTGTTAAGTTTCTGTCACTTTTTTTTTCCTTTTAATAATTTGTTAAATTTTATAGAAATTAAATCGGATCAGATTCGGATTCGAATTAGCCTTTGTGATATCCAATAGGATCTTTGGATTGGATTAGATCGGATTCAAGATTTACATTATCGAGTTGGATTTTGACATACCCTAATTCAAATCTGACCCAATCTGTTTGCGTCCCTAGTCAATTGAAGGACATCTCCTGGCCATTTTAGGACCTACTAGAATAGCATCCACAATGCACCTCCAAATAAACATTTTAATACAAGGAATGGGAAGCTTAGTTCCCTAAGAACTTAATCCATTATAGAAGTAGTACATTGTAAATGATTCACTATCGTCTATCAATATCTTGTAACCAGAGTTACATGCCTATTTCCTAAATCAGTTTTGTCTTCTCCTGGTTGTTCAGTGGTAGGAACTAGGAAGAATGATCCACTTGATTCTGTTAATGATTGTTTCATCTAGAGCTTACTTGAGCTTTTCATCCTGTATTATGGTCTATTATGAGAGTAATCCTATTGTAGGTATTAGACCAAGTAGGAGGTCTCTCCATCTAGGGATGACAAAAATATGGGCAAATTTCTTAAACTACTCTAATAATTTAGATAATTGACTAAGTATACCTTTCCTGTTTGACGATTGTATAACAATAAGGGTAGTATTGGACAAAATCCTAGAGAGAATAGTTTTAATATAAACAATGAACAGGTAGGGTGACAAATGGCACCCTTGCCTCAAACCTTTCTGAGGTGTAAAAGTTAAGACTACATTCTCCATTGACCAATACAGGCATTGATCAAAGAACATAAAGATTCAGAGAAACCAGGGATATATAAGCAATGATCAAAGAACATTGACCAATAGAATGTTGTCCAAAATCTATTGTCCTGGCATGAGGGCATTTTGCAACGGAGAAATGATCTCGTAAAGTAGAGGTTTCAATCTGCTTGCCAAAATTTTTGCCCCGTGATATTAGCTACGCCAATAGGACGGAAATCGCTAGGCATCTCTGTCCTTTCTTTCTTTGGAATGAAACCCTAACAAGGTATCAGACTGAAATAAGAGCAGGGTTGAGAAATAGACCTTTGATAAAAATCATAAATGAACATAGCTTGTCACCAATCAAGTTCCACCCGTTTTAGCAGAACAGAGCATGAAGTCCATGGGCGCCCGGTGCCTTGAGGGGTGCCATATTGAGCAGAGATGCTGGTGAGACTGTGAGAGAGAGGTCATTTTCATGTGAAGAAATGATTGAAGGTAATTTTTGGTCACCCATGTTGGAGAAGTCGCTCTGAGATGCAGTGAATAAATTTTTGGAGAACTGGACCATAGAGAAACTCTATAACTTTGGTCATCCACCTTGTACCCTTCCTGGTTAATGAATTACTTTGGTAACATTATTAACAGTTTCACTACTCCATGACATAACCCTGACTAATGTTTGAAAGGGCAAGTCTTAGGCCATGTTTTGGGAGTGCAAAAATAAGTGTTTATTTGGGCCATTAAGCATTTATTGGTATTTGGGAAATAAACCTGAAATAAGTGTTTAAGGGTTTATTTTTTCAGTCCAAATTTCTAGTTTTTTTAAGCGTTTATACAATAAGCACTTATTCAGATTTTTCTTCCAAAATTACCCCTAATTGAATTCTACAATAGTACTTTTGTGAAAGCATTTTTATAAAAGTACTTTTATGAAAATGTTTTTATAAAAATTCTTTCATAGAAGTACTTTTATAAAAATGCTTTTTAAATATCATACATATATTATATATAATTTATTTAATACTATATTTGAGTTGGGTCTGAATCGGGGGACCAGGGGTGGAGCTAGGGGGACCCAGCAGAGCCATGGTACCTCCTATGGCTCAGAAAATTTCCACTTCCTTTGTAAATTTCCACTTCCTATGACTCCGCCCCTGATCAAGAAGACACTATATCAAGACCCAGAACCGATCCATCAGTTCCAAGAACCAGCCCAATCAGCTCGGGTCCATCGGGTCGGGACCCATTGACATCCCTAACCGGCTGATTGGTTGTAAGTTTTTCCTGTATAATAGTATCATAATCGAACCCAAAATTAAATGAACAGGTGTCACATGGAGATCTATTCTAGACAGGAATTAGCCAAATTCTTCCCGTTAGATAGTCTCTTTACCAAACAGTCAATGGCGTAAGTGACTAGGGAAGAGTCCAACTAACAAACGTTTCGCTGATTATTACTGATTAACCCAAGCATACCAACAACCTACAGAACAATCAGTTGCCAGTTGGTATTCTTCAAAATTCTCGGGAGTTATTTTGATTGGTGAAAGCTCTTCCAGAGTTCCAGTATAATAAGGCGGGAATATTGCATTAATGCATTCCATGGTTTCCCATCAAAAGATTGCTCTGTCAACCGAATTTGAAAAAAGGCCATGGGTGTAGAAGAAGATCAACAGGTTCCATTGCTCAGACCATCTACTGAATCAGATGGGAACTTCAACTTGAAGAGAACTGGTCAGTTCAAATGTTCAATCATGCCCAATTTCACTCCTTTTCTTCCTGTTTCTTCTTCGCCTTCCCCTGATTCAGTTATTAGAGATAGAAACAGAGGTTGGTTACTTGGTTGTGAGAAAAAGAATGATTCAGTATTCATTGTCTTAGTTATTTAATCATCTCCATCTCCATCTCCATAGTCCAAGCCAATTTGCACTAAAAAGCTAATTTTGTTTCATATTCGCTATTTATAGATTTCCTGGTAAGATTGGGGGGATATTTTTCTCTGTTTCTGCAGATTCAGAATTTCTAATAAAGCCCAGTTCTTAATCTGGGTTATCTTGGGTTTCGAATAATTAGTTTTATTATTTGGAATGGTTTGATGGGTTTCGTCTCATTTGTTTTAATTTTGTTGTGAAGGTACTTTATGGACTGCAACTGCCCATATAATAACAGCAGTTATAGGCTCAGGGGTGCTGTCTCTTGCATGGAGCATGGCTCAGCTAGGTTGGATAGCAGGCCCAGTGGCCATGATAATTTTTGCAGGAATCACCGTTGTTTCATCAAACCTTCTCTGTGATTGCTACAGGTCTCCTGACCCTGAATTTGGGCTCACCAGAAATCGCTCATACATGGAAGCTGTGAGGCTTAATTTGGGTGAGAACTGAGAACTAATGCATTTCTCATTTATTTTAACTTCACAAATCTATATATATATATATTCGAGGAGAAGTTTGACCGATTAACAAATTCACTTATGTTTAGAAAATAATTATAAACAGTGAGCAGGAGAAATTTTTAATTTTTTTACCAAATCACCCTTTAACTAAATACCTCTCCATGATGCCATTAGCATCCCTCTCTCTCTCTCATTTGCAATTCAATCACTCTACTATATCCCCATCATTTCCATGTATTCCTCATTCCATTCTTAGAATCAAAAGTGATCCTAAGGCCCGATTAGTTTTTACTTATCAAGGTAAGTACATTTATCTGAGCAAGTGTTTTCAGACAACGAAAAACACTAGTATTAATGAAAACTGATAACCAACCCAAAGCACAAGATTGCTTCTATCATTTGTGGACTGGAACATGATAGTATTGATCAAATAGTAAATTTAATTATCCCATCAAAAGGAAAATTCATGTAGTTCAGCAAAGAGTTGAAAATTAACCATAAAAGGCCCCTAGATGATTATTGGAAAAGGAAAAATGAACTTTTGGTAAACCCAAAAACAGCCCTAAACCATTTGATGTAAACAAAGAGCTTTACAGGTTTATGCATTTGGAAAGAATGATGGAAAACAGAAATGGAAAAACATTTTATATAAAGACTCAGCTTTAATATTTTTTCCATTTGCATCCCGGTAGGATATAAGGTAGTCTCATCTACTTCGAGGGAGACTCGAGACCTCCGATAGAAACCTTCATAATTATTTAAGAGAGAATTACAAAGTAATATAAAGACTCTTGCTAACTTCCAAGTTCCAACTTACCATGACCCACTATACTCACACACATACAAACACCTAGATGGCCCACTACCCTTTAATTAAGCCCATAACAACATAATTGACTCAAACAACCCACTAATATGACTTATTTATGTACATCAAGCACTCAATTAACCATTTCATTTATGGCCAACAGCCCTAATAGCTAGCTTCCTTACGTAACTCATGCAACAGAGACTTGATGGCTTATTGCTAGTTGGCAAAAAGTTGATCCAACTCGTGAACCCGATGCCTTTTCTCTTTTGGTCTAAAGTTTTGGAAAGAAAATGAAGCTGTGAAACCAATGATAACATTCCACACCA
This sequence comes from Nelumbo nucifera, assembly GCF_055504915.1. NCBI lineage: Eukaryota > Viridiplantae > Streptophyta > Magnoliopsida > Proteales > Nelumbonaceae > Nelumbo > Nelumbo nucifera. The sequence goes on from NC_142649.1 coordinate 60,684,229, forward strand.
GTGACAAAATACATGGGGCCTACAGTGAGAGGTTGAATGATTATGAGCCCTATAGATTTTATGACTGATGTGAAGCATTATCATTGATTCCACAGCCTGTCCAACATCTGTTTCATTCCGTCAATCCTATCTCTACACTTGCTGGAGTGGGGCATTATTGTTAATGCCACAGCCTTTAGCACAGAAAAGAAGAAATATAAAAGTTTGGATTAATTAGAGATGGGATTAGCTGAACGCAATACTTTAACACTAGCGTGAGACACTGTCATTGATTCCACAACCTGCTAAGCAGCTGTTAAAGCATTCAACTAATCCGAATTTAATTAATTAAGATATGTTTGGCGTGTTATGAATGGCTTAGGCCTGAATTTAGATTTTTTTTTGTGGGCTTGATCAGGTCCATGTTATATATATAAAATTAGACAAATTATCATCACTTTGGATTCAGATGAATACCTTGAATTTGGAATGAATAATCTCTTTGTCCTTAAAATTTGTGATGATCATGAGAATGTGAGTTGATGACACAGTGCATACAACGGTATCCAGGAAAAGGGGAAATATGGCTGTGTGGATTGTTTCAGCAAATAAGTTTGTATGGGACAGGAATAGCTTATATCATTGTATCTGCTACTAGCATGAGGTATGTTACTAATCCCCCACCAAAAGGTTACTTTTGTCCATTATATTCATTACTTATTAGTTATTTTACAATAAAATTGTGGATGCTAACTCCTGGCTGAAGTGACATTCAGATGGAAACAGCATTTCCATCATGGTAGCATTAAAAATAAATCTGTCATCATAAAACTGATGAAAATATAACTCAAACATTTCATCATAAAAAACTTTTTTTATAGTAATATATGGGATTTTTGGATTGCAATCCCCTTGGAAATCTGAATTGCAGCCCACTATCCCCCATTATAAACCGCATCTTGCTGGTAAATTGAGCATCAATCCATGGGCAGGATTCAAGTTCACCCCTAGAAATCCTATTTTCATCTAGGGTTGGAAAAAACCCTTTATATATTAGATAAAGAGGGGTTAAACAAGAGGAGGCATGGTTTTCAAAACCGGATCAGACCGGATGGTCAGACCGGAAAAACCAGGAACTGATTAGTTCTGTTTTTCCCCAAAACCGTTGATTTGGGTCAGCAAACCGTTGAACCGGCCGGTTAATTGTTCAAACTGTTTAAACGGTTTTGACTGTTTTTCAATTTTTTTATTTTTTTGTCAGAACGGGCCGACCATACGGATTGAACGGTCAAACCATTTTAACCAGTAACCGGACCCCTGACTGGTTTGATTTTAAAAACCATGAGAGGAGGGGTAGCCAAGCCCAAGCATCACAAAAGTAAATATAACCTAATCTCCGGTCATGGAGCCAATAACTTGAAATCTGGTAATCATGCTTAGCCAATCAGTAGCACAATTTGCTTATCTAGAAACATGCGTTATAATACCTTAAGGTTCAGTTTGGTAGTAAGTTAATTACCTGGGTAAATGCATTTAGTAAAGTTAAGTGTTACCTGAAAATGTATATTTACTTGTATTATTTTGTGAATGGATAAGTAAATAAATTTCCTAAAAGGTCCCTCGATGGATAAATAACTTAGCCACCTCTTAGGTGCAAAAAACTTTGACACACTTGGCAACTCTCTTGCATAATATTCATCATATTCCAGACTAGGTCCTCTCTTACGAGATCAAATCAGTCCCCCACAACGTCCCATAGATATTCCCGATGCAAGGCTGTAAAGGCTATGGGCCTTGCACTGGCTGAAGCCGATCTCGATCATGTGACTTGGAGGACACCAACTGACCATTCAGACATTGGTTCATCAGCAAAATCATTACAGATTGCATAGTACTAAACTACAGTATTTCCCCTTATGCAATGAGAGCACTCTAGTTGAAGTTGAATAATTCATTAGCACTCTACCATGTTTATCACTCATTGAATTGAAAATTCAGACAACTAAAAAGAAATTTTGTTTAATTTTGTTCACCTATTTTCATAATAAACTCGACAAGATGATAATGGATAATGTTATCATGGATGTTCTTATTGGGACCAAAAGAATCTTTGAGCCAATGAGTGAAAAAACAAACCTGAATGAATGTTCGTTATGTCATCATGGCTCTTTCTGAAAATCAAATTGTGATCCAACAAGAAGATAAAGATGCAATAGGAAAGCAATAGTTGTTTTGTTTGTCATCAATTTTGGGTTTTCAAATCTCAAAAAACCATTCAACCTAAAAGCTTAAATTGTTAGGTAAAGTCCCTAAATAGGTTTTTATTCTCTAATATGCCCTCTTGCATGAAAATCCATGAAGTTTAATAACTTAGGAGTGGATTTGAACTGAGTGGACCCAATAGCTAGCTATTCGAGCTCAGCTTGCCAAGAAAGTATGTGGCTCGAGCTCAAGCTCAATTTGAGCTAAAGATTTGAGCTTGAGTTCGACTTGAGTCAAAAGCTTGTAAGCTCAAACTCGACTATGAGTCAAATGTTTTATAAAAATAAAAAATTATATATACATATATATATATATATATATATATAAAATATTTTTTATTTAATATTTAAAAATTAAGAATTATAATAATTAGTTATTATTATTATTATATATATTATTTTCTCTATGAATAATATTTTTATATTTATTATTTTTTATATGTATGTATGTATGTAGAAGTTTTATTAGGCTTGAACTTAACTTGAAGCGAGCCAAGCTTTTTATGATCCAAGCCTTGAAAAGCTCAACTCGAATAACTATATACCCACCCATACCTTGTACTGAAATTTAATTAATTATAATAATAGAAAAGAAGATCAAACATTATACCATCTCAAATAACCATTCAACCAAGCTCTTAGATAAAATCTCTAAACAGTTTTTTATTCTCTAACACCAACAGTCATCTTTTAGTCGGACCATTATGTCTTGTCAATTCCTTTCACACCAAAACATGATTAGGGGCCTCCATTTTCAGTCTGGCTATATCGAGTGCATCATCTGGATGGTTTTAGTTGCCATGAAGTTGGCAAAATGAATAATCATGGTGTTCAAAATTTCAATTTTTGATGGTCCACTCCCGGCCCATATGTCAATAGGACTTCAAAAGTTGAAGTGTTATCCAAGTCTCAGAGGAAAATGGGCTAATGGGCTGGACCCCCCTAGATATCCACGCAAATTCTACCAATTCAAAACATCATTGATCGGATTTGACAAGAAAAAACAGAATATACTTCAGAAAAAGGGTTGGATATATACTATTATATTGTATTTTTCAGTAGAACGCCATAAAACTACTGTTCAGTCTTCAGACTTCTCACTTCATTCTAGTTCCACTTCCACAATGGGCACTCATCAGTTGGTCACCATTTGAGAGCAGTCTAGCATTCATGAACTATCTGAGTTCTGAAGAAGGGTTGGACAACTACCCTCTGAAACACGAAAGGTTATTAGTTATGACTATGCTTGTCACGGCTATCTGGGAAGTGTCTGCTCTTTCATTGAACCAGTCAGTGTTCTCAGGTTCGTCAGTATAGCTCCATGATTCCATATTCCACTCTGCAATAAGGGTGGTAGATTTGTGCTTGTGGGTCTGCCTCCTCAAGACAATTCTGCAGCTGCGGACAAAAGTCTTTCTGTAGATATCTGATCCAGTTAAAGCCCAAACCTTTAAGCAATCCAATATCTTATTTCCACTGAGGCCTGAGGGTGTAGAAAAGTCTTTCTTCTTCCTCCACCAGCCATGGCCTCTTTTATTTAGCATCACACATAGACCTAGAACAGTGAAATGGCCAAAGGACAAGAAAAGGTAGAATTATCAATTGTGGGAATCTAACTTTTGGGGGCTCAAAAGTGAATCAAGGAAAAGGAAATAACAAAAAAGCAGCACCAATGTGATCACAGAGTCAAGCAAAAAGACAAGCCTTGTTGTTGGTATCTACTTTGTGCCAGAAAGAGACTCCATGCTCATCTTGACCGGAAATGCGGAAAGCCAGCCATACCCTTTATCTAGCCCAGCCCTATTTTAGTTAAGAAGAATATGCATCAAAGATCTGCTCCTGAGTTTATATGATTTCGAATCAATGATTCATCTTAACCCTAAGAAGAATCATTGATACTAACTACCAAAGTTGGTGGCCTCACTTAAGGAAGACTTCTTGGTCTCCTTTTTATCCTTTTTGTGTGGTTGTCGTTGTTCTGGTTCTAGGTAAGCAAGTATGATGAAACTAGCTTTCTTTCATAACTTTTTGGAAACCCATATATCAGAAGGTCCCTTTGCCACTTCAATTATTACAGGTCTTTAGCTTTTAGGATCTTTATATTGAGAACATGATCTACGGGTAGGCAACCACAGAGCCTACATTGAATTGGAAAAGCATGGCAGTCCAATGCTCTCTTGAATTAGCTAAAGATTCCTGCTGTGATGATGATGGGCGTCAGATCAGAACTGGTAAAATCCGTCCAATACTAGTTAAGCTTTACTTGATTATTGCTTATTGTGTAATTCATATCTGATCTTGGTGCCTTCTGGGCAAGAAAATATTTGCCAGGAACCTATTGGACATGTATTGCCCATATAATAACTGCAGTTATTGGATCCGGGGTTCTGTCTCTGGCATGGAGCATTGGACAGTTGGGATGGATTGCAGGGCCTATTTCCATGCTTTGTTTTGCAATTGTCACTTATGTTTCTTCCTTCCTCCTATCAGATAGTTACAGATCTCCCCACCCAGTAACAGGAACAAGAAACTACACTTACATGGATGCAGTTAAAGTGAACCTGGGTAGCAGAAAAACTGAACGAACTCCTTTTTTCCCTTATTTTTCTTGTTAATAACTAGTCATTTGGCTAGGAAGGCTGTGTGTCAGACTAATTTCTCTGTTATCCTCTTGATTTGGTTTGCTGGTAGTTCAGGTAAGAAGCAGACATGGGTCTGTGGTTTGCTTCAATATCTGAGCATGTATGGGACTGGTATTGCTTATGTAATTACTACATCGACCAGTATGAGGTACTTTCAAATGGAAAGCTCATGTTCCATGAACTTAACTGAATAGCTAGACCTACTTGGCTTGATAGGACACCCTCTCATCATAACTCAATTTTCTAACCTAATTCTCTTTATTATTTAGTGTTGTATGCCTTTGGTTTGTTAACTTGCTTCAACTTGAAGAAATTCTGTATCTGTAATTTTTTTTTCCTTTTTTACTAATATAGAGCAATTCAAAGATCAAACTGCTTCCATAGAGAAGGACACCAGGCTTCATGTGCATATGGAGATAGTTTTTATATGTTACTATTTGGAGCTATTCAAATTGTCTGCTCTCAGATACCCAATTTTCATAACATGGAATGGCTTTCCATAGTTGCAGCAATTATGTCCTTCTCTTACTCTTCCATTGGGTTAGCTCTCGGCTTTGCCAAAGTAATAGGTATTATCTCTTCCTCTGGATTCTTCCCCATTTTTTTTGGTTCACTACAGACACCAGCATTTCATTTTGAGAATATAAGTGATGCTAGAGTTCATTTCCTCAGGATCAGTTTGGAAGGAGTGCAAATACAGTTTGTACAGTGCAAAGCCTTGTATTTTGTATTACTAATCCTGTATTTGCACTGTACATATTTGTATTTGTACTCTTTACAAACTGAGACTTGTAAGGAGTACAGGTACAAATTATGTAGAGTGCAAAGCCTTGTATTTTGTATTATTAATCCTGTATTTGCACTGTACATATTTGTATTTGTACTCTTTTAGACCAAGCCTTAATTTTTTTTTTTTTTGTAGTGAAATATTTGAGCTATTATTTCCATCCCCTTTACAGAGAACTCTGTTTTCCATCCGTTCTAATTTCTTTTGATGTAAATGTCAAGGGAACAGAAATAGCTCAAATATTTCTGCATCCTGAAAAAAAATTGTCAATTTTACATCAAAACTGCTCTAAAGAAAAGTTTAAAAGAAACCCAGCCTATAGGAAAAGGGCTACTTCAGAGAAAGGTGAAAAGGTTTTTGAAATGTATATGCATGAGAAGTCTTCTGCTACTTTAAATTAAATATGCTTCCTAATACCCAATATCATCCCAAACACAGGGGGGAGGGGATATATAGCATGCATATCTTTCTTGCTACTTCATTTATTTCAGGAAAGAGGTTTTGACAAATACGTAGCAGAATGAGAGAAGTCTATTTTTCATTAGTTTGGCCAGTCCAACCAGGGTGTTTAACCATTATTTTGTATTCGCCTTCTGGCTTTTGGGTTCCAGGGAATGGAAGGATCAAGGGAAGCATTGCGGGAGTCTCGACAGATACAGCAGCTCAAAAAGTATGGACAGTCTCTCAAGCACTTGGAGACATTGCTTTTGCTTACCCATACTCCATAATTCTAATTGAGATACAGGTGAGACTCTTTTTGCTTTTGATGATTGAAAAAATGTTCAGAAGAAACCTTACATTCAGCATTTGGTACAATTTTAGTCTATTAACTTTTATGAATAAAAAAGTTAAATGATGAATTGCAATACTTGTGAGAATGAAGGATACTCTGAAATCGCCACCACCAGAAAACCAGACCATGAAGAAGGCCTCAATGACTGCAATCTTCATTACTACCTTCTTCTATCTCTGCTGTGGATGCTTTGGTTATGCAGCCTTTGGGGACCAGACACCAGGGAACCTCTTGACAGGATTTGGATTCTATGAGCCTTACTGGCTTATCGATTTTGCTAATGCTTGCATCGTTCTTCATCTAGTTGGAGGATATCAGGTATATAATTCATTCCTTCAATTGAAGCAAAAAACAGTGACAGTACATATAGTACTAGTAATACAATAGGAACAATCTTGCATCTTCTAACTTTGAGTTTAAGCAAAAATTGTTTTCCTTGAATTGAATGGATTACATTCACTTTTCTCCTATTGGATAATTTTCATTACTTTATATTTTTATTAATTGGTATATGCTTTTTATGCTTCTACTTTTGTAGGTATACAGTCAGCCAGTGTTTGCATTTGTGGAAAAATGGTTGCAAAACAAGTTCCCAAACAATGGATTTGTGAACAAATTTTACTCCATCAAGATCCCATTGTTGCCAGCTGTTAAAATGAATCTCCTGAGGTTGTGCTTTAGAACTGCTTATGTTTTGTCAACAACTGGTATTGCAATGCTCTTCCCATACTTCAACCAGGTATTGGGAGTGCTGGGTGCTCTGAACTTTTGGCCATTGGCTATTTATTTCCCTGTGGAGATGTACTTCGTTCAGAAAAAGATAGAGCCCTGGGCAAGAAAATGGGTTGTCCTTCGGACTTTTAGTGTCATTTGCTTGCTTGTAACCATGGTGGCCTTAGTTGGATCAGTTGAAGGTCTTATCAGTGCAAAACTAAGCTGAGAAACTCTTGGTCAATATTCCCTACAACTTGTAAAGAAAAGAAATGATCAATAAATGAATGAATGAATCTACTGATCATTTTATTCTATTCATGAATAGGAGGAAGATAGGAAGAGAGGAAACACATCTTATAGGTACAGTTTCTTATGTACCTATAAGATGTGTTTACTGTTTACAGTGTAATTAATGAATAAAGAAATTATAATCAGGTATACATGAAAATTGTAATGCAGGCATGAAACCCCTAATCACGTATACACAAAACTCTTAAGTCTTAACCATAAAATATAAGATTGCACTGATGGAAAGAAAGATGGCAATGAAGGCTCCAATCTGAAACCTCAGCTTTCAGTCTTAACACCTAGCTGCAGTGTTACTGTTCTCCTTATCCCGAAGTTTGCAGCAACATTCTTACATGGTTGATTGGGAATATTTTGTGGGTCTCACATGGCTGACGAGATTCTAGATCAAACTATTAGCTCCATTGTGCTTTAACTATTCACCGCTTAAGGTGGTGTTTGTCCTTAGGAATGATTTTGTTTTTCAAAATACAAAACAATTGTTGCATCAGAAGGAAAATTTTTTTTAATACAAGGTTCGCATAGGGATTATGTCGACCCTAGAAATGCCATGGCCATCGAAAGATGTTTGATCTGATGTTCAAAAAGGAATTCATCAAGGAACTTCCTTACTATAGTTTTAATAAATTGAGATCGTCTATCTTCCCGCTTGGTCGGTCTCGTATCTCAATGTCCTCCTATGGAAAGCCATATGTTCCTGAACTTGTTCCTATTGGGCTTCACAACAATCACCTATATAATAAAACCACGAAGTATTTGATATAGCAATTAAGAAAAATCTAATAGTAACAAAAATAATGAAATCGAAGTAAAAAGACAAATAAAAACAAGCACCACTAAGAATGGTTTGGCTTTATTGTTTATGTACGAGAAAAACGAAAACTGTTCTTCACTATAAAATAAAATGAGAAACAATACAAGTAAACCTTTTACATGTAAAACCCTCTTTAACCCATGCCAATTGTTAGATTAAACCTAAGTAATGATTGACAAGTAAAGAAAAAAAAAAAAAAAAAAAAAAACCCAAGGGTGGCTAGTAGTGGGCGGCCCAAGCTATCTACTTCCACCATAGATCGCTATGAAAAACCTGGTGAAAATTGGCTAACCGGTCGGTTTAATCGAAAAACTAATGAACCAGTTTTGGTTTTACAATACTGTCCGAGTCATTAAATAATTGGATTTCAAAACATATGTGATAAGAGTTGAACCCAAGGCCTCTTATTTTTATGTATTGGTTAATTACCACAAATCCACTACTTTCTTTATGTTAATTAATGACTCTCATGTATTTAAAAAAAATGTATGCTAAGATGCTTGAGCTCTAGTCATTTGCTTTAAAAATTAAAAAATTTGCCATCCATTGCCCATATTTTAGTATGACAATATATGATATATAGTATTTATATGACCCATAGCATATATAGTATCATAATTCTATCTTAGTTGAACCTCTGATCCATGAACCTCTCCCTTTTTTAGTACTATGCACAGTCTAGTTCTTTGAACATTGTAAAATACTTAAACCACCCCTAAGTTTTAGGAAATAGACTAAAAATTGAAAGATTCCTTAAAGTACTCCTAAGTTTTCTGACACTTGACAAAACCCTCCCATGTCTTTAACACATTACAATCATCTCACATGTGATGCCACATGGCTTATTTTGTGTTTGGTACAATTGTCGCTTCTTGACGAAAAGTTTGGGGTTGATCAATAGAAATTGGTGTTAAAATATGAATTGCCATGTCACGCAATCATAAACATTTTGGGTTGACCGGTACAAATTGTTGTTATACTTCAAACATCAAATTTGATGCTTCAACTCTAAAGAGCAATGATAGTTGAAGTGAATCCCTTATGTAACATGACAACTCATCTTTCTCATCAATTTCTATTGAGCAACCCCAAAACTTTTCATGAAGAAACTGCAATGGTAACAAATACAAACCTTATTGAATCAAATACCAATACTAATGGCTTGCTACAAGTGTATTCATATTGAATATACCAATATTAATGGACACCTTAACCGCCATTAATTGTCCATAATGCAGAAGAGAAATATTGGATTAATACAAAGAATCTCCCCATCATATGAATACTGTTTTAGGGTCCATAACAGTAGAGTGCGGGTGGGACTCTTATACATCAAAGACCTCTACTAAGTACAAAGCAGGCAAGTTAATCAAGGATGTAATTCACAAGAATTTTATTATTTAGAGGCGTTCTCTATGGTGACGTTTGCTTAAGTGCCAGTAAATGTTAGTTTTAGTGGCGATTTTAAGAATTGCCAGCAAAATCGCCACTAAATGTTAGTTTTTGTGATGTTCGTTTTTCTTAGTCACGTTCATTCGCCATTTTGCCAGGTTTTGCCCTCCAACGCTACTGTCTGAAGGAGAGCCAACCATTGTGAAGGAGGCCTTTCCATTTTGCTGTCTCCTTAGCGGTGACGTTCGAAGGAAGTGATTGCCTGGTTTTGCCCTCCGGCGCTGCTATCCGAAGGAGAGCCTACCATTGCGAAGGAGTTCTGTTGCTAAAGAACTCCTCTCCTCTCACCCATTTGAGACCACCATAGAAAGATTCTGAATTTTTGATACAACAAAATGTCTTCCCCGGCCCGATTTTGCCCTTCAATGCTATTGTCTGAAGGAGAGCCTACCATTGTGAAGGAGGCCTTCCCGTTTTGCTGTCTCCATTCTGGCGACCGTTCGAGGGAAGTGATTGCCCAATTTTGCCCTCCAACACTGCTGTCCGAAGGAGAGGTTACCATTGCGAAGGAGTTATGTTGCCAAAGAACTCTTCTCTCCTCTCACCCATCTGAAACCACCATAGAAAGATTCTAAATTTCTGATACAACAAAATGTCTTCCCCGAGCAAACGCCGAGAGATGGATCTGATGAAATTGTAAAATTTTCAACTACCCTTCTTATTTCTATCTTTTTTCTCTTAGTATTGCTGGTAATTTTCGCTCTGTTTCTTGTATATTTTTCTCCTGTTAGGATGATGAGTGATTACAAGGTAGAGATGATCAACGATGGCATGCAAGAGTTTTATGTTGATTTCAATGGACCCAGTGATAGTAAATTTTCCACGCCAGATGCTTTTCCCTCTTTTATTATGTTATTTTCGTCGCTAATAATATATATAAGCGTCTTCGTATATTTCCTTTTCTGGGTTTCTGTTATTTTTGTGGTGAATTTTTTGTTTCGATCATGTTGGCCATCACTGGATGTTCCAAAACGAAGGTTGCTTCTTGGTTTTGTTTGGGATAGTAATTCTTTTGATCAGTTTAGAAAGACAGTAGTTGATATTTATATTTGTGTTTTACTCCTTTCCTTTGTTTACTGTGAATTTCGGAATGAAATTTTATTTTATGTTTTAGAGTTTAATTTAGGCTCTTAAATTTTAATTCTTTGGTTCAGCCATTTGTCCAGCAATAGATGCTCAAAACTATACATTTGTTTTTTGTTCTGATGAAGAGAAATAAAATATAGGCAACTGTAAGTGTTCTATTAAGTTGGTTTTCTTGTTATTCGTTGTCATTACTTTATTAGTTTATAATATGAATTTAGAACTCTTATAGCCAATTGGCGCTTTTACTATTAATTTCTTAAGTTCTTGGTATTGCTATGTAGTTATATCAACTTTAAATTATTTGATTACCCATACTATTCAGTGAATTCAAGAACATTACTTGTGGGTTGCAACAAGTCCTTATCAAGGGGGTGTGTGGAGGATCAGAGTAGAGCTTCCAAATGCTTATCCTTATAAATCTCCATCAATTGGCTTTGTTAGCATGATCTACCACCCCAACGTAGATGAAATGTGAGTTATTGCACATTGATAACTATGTGTTTTTTTTAGTGTTTTCATTAAGTTTTGCCCGTGGGTGGTATACAAAATGCATTTATTTTTCAGCTTCACCACTTCATTTATATGGTTATCTTGATGGTTTTAAATTTCAAGTCAGGATCAGTTTGTTTGGATGTAATCAACCAGACCTGGAGCCTCGTGTTCGGTAAAAAGTCTTAACCATTATTTTTGCGATGCATATAGGATTGTTATTGCTTTGTAGAAGCATTTTATTGGAAAATTTGCTGCTTTTTAATTTTATGGATCAATGCAATTGTTCTCAGTTGTTAACATTGATGCTTCTTCTCAGATCTGGTAAATGTGTTTGAAGTGTTCCTTCCACAACTTCTTTTGTATCCAAACCCATCAGATCCATTGAATGGAGAGGTTGTAGCTCTCATGATGTGTGACGAGCTGCATATGAACAAAGAGTCAAAGGTGGTTACCCTTCCCAAAGTTCAATTTGTCTAATTATTTTGCTGCAATGTTAATGTGATCTGATTGAAAACTCATTTATTATAGATTTTCTGTATATTTAGAACAATAATAACTGAGAAATTCCTTTCCAAGTTGGAAAAAGAAATTCAAAGAAAAATCTACCCATAATATGGTTCTATTGAAATTCATTTTCTCTTACATTCAAGATGTGTAGTCTTAATTAGATTCCATTTTGTACCTATTGTAAACATTTCTTGATTTGCAAAACTGAACAAATTTTAATACATGTCAAATTTTCCTACACTCAATTTTGGTCTAACTTATTATTATTTTTTTTCATTCTTTTGTTTTTTTTTTATTTTTTGGGTAATTTGTTAGCCACTTAAATATTAATTAGGATGTTAGTTTTGGCCTTTATCAATAAAAGGATGTTAGTTTTGGCATAGTTCTATATTTGATTTTAAGAGGTTCACTGGTAACACAAACGTGGGGACACTAGGACTTCTAAATCTGATCCATCATCATTCCTGGAGTACATCCAAGCACTATTGTAAAATCCCTTGTTGTACCTTGAAGTATATTTACTATCTTGACAAAATTATGACATGTTATTATCCCAGTAATCTTGCTCTTGCTCAAGAACTTGGGAAGTTCATTAATTCCATTCCTATTCTCTAAGCAGAATGCATCTTCTTTTTGTATTGTCTAGTTTTTCAGCACAGGAGTAAGAAATTGCTATATTTTGTTTTTCCCTTCCCTTTTTTGTTTGATGATATTTTTGTGTCATTTGCTTTTCTCCTCACTGTAGTCATTGGATGTTTCTATTGGGCACCTACTTCATCTTTTTTAATTAATTAATTAATTTTTAGCATAGATGATCATCATCAAATATGTACTCAGTCTTCCTTGCAATACAAAATTCTGTAACTGGTCAAGTTTTTTAATTATCATATTGTTGATATCTTTGTCTTGTTCAACTTGTTCATATCGAGGGCCAAAGGTTTGTTGTCACTTTTAATTGGTGCCTTGATTGGGGAAATATCTAGTAGCTTTTCTGTGAGTCCTTCAACATTTGTTCTAGAACTTCATATTCTTATATTTTTCCTTTTGTTAGCTGACCCAT